>NC_064857.1:31763016-31965516 GCF_024139225.1 Suncus etruscus | reverse complement strand
ATTTATTTTTTTTTATTTTAAGCACCATAATTTACAATACTGTTAATGAAAGGGTTTCGTGCATACACAGTCAAAAATGACATGCCAACATAATGTGGATGAGATTTGCCGTTCTTTATTCTATTCTTTCTTTTATATTTTTGGCAAGTTAATCAATATAATATGAAGAGAGTACAAATGCTGAAATACTTATTTTGAAAATTTCCTCCTTAGTTGTAATTCTGAAGAGATGGTATATTGGCTCAATGAAAGAAAATTTGGTTGAAGATATATATTTATATACCTAAATATAAATATATTTTTGATTAAACATATAATCTTAGGTATATAAATAGAATCATTATTTATTTGAATTGAAATCACAAGTCCTACAATCATCTATTGAGTTCTATTGATTTCAAGATATTTAGCATCTTTAGTTTGCATTAATTCTAAATGTGAATATGAAAAATAATTTCTTTTTCTTAAAATAAAATGTTCCAAGCTTATTTATCAAAACTCTCACTCCCCACAATATCTAAAGTATGTTAAGGCTACTGGAATAAGCTATAAAATTCAAAATTCATTTTTAGTTATAACAATGTATTTGAAAAATGCATGATTCATTAAATGCTAGTCACTTAATTATATTTACATTGTCAGTACCATCAAAAGCAAGTCTTGTTTATTTAAAAAGTAAATCATTGGGCCCGGAGAGATAGCACAGTGTCGTTTGCCTTGCAAGCAACCGATCCAGGACCAAAGGTGGTTGGTTCAAATCCCGGTGTCCCATATGGTCCCCCGTGCCTGCCAGAAGCTATTTCTGAGCAGATGGCCTGGTGTGGCCCAAAAACCAAAAAAAAAAAAAAAAAAAAAAAGTAAATCATCATTAATACACTAGTTTTTAATCAGAATATGTGACTAAATCTCAGATGGTTAGAAATATTTGTTAGCAGTTTTTAAAGAAAAATTTCTTGAGTTGGTGAGGTCAAAATTACTTCTTAAAGTATTATTTTAATTTTTTTAATAAAATCTTTACTTAAGCACCATAAATACAAGCATGAATATAGTTGGCTTTCATTCATAAACAGAACACCCCCTTCACCAGTGCAACATTCCCCCCACCAACGCAAAAATATATTATTTTGACTCACTTCATAAGCACATGAGACACAAGAAATTATAGTGTGTTCATTTAATGGCTATTAATTTAGCCCCTACAATGTATTATATAAGCTCTACTGAATGATCTTGTTTTATTTTGCTTTGTTTTAATACTTCTAAACTAACTGCCAATGATCTCTCAAGCAAGTCATCAGTGTTCCTGAACAAATGGCCATGATGGAAAAAGAATCACTCTGACAGAAATTAAGAAAAAAGCACCGGAAGAATTAACCTATGGCCTTCTGTGCTTTTATCTCTAACATGCCCTAATACCAAAGAGAGAATGACTTACCATTAAAAAAGATTAAAGGTGTTAATTAGATTGAGATAGCAACCTATCACCTTTATGTAAGGCTGACCAGACTAAATCTTCTAATAGATTAAAACTATCTCTCTCTTTTTCTCTCTCTGACACACCAGTATTTTGTTTTTAATAAAATTCAGATGTGTATTTGTGATCAATTTTTTGGTGAAAATAATTAGTGCTCAGATGTGGCTTCCTAGCAGACTATGAAAAGCCAGGAATAAAACTCAGGCCTCTAACATTCAAAGTATATAGTCTAGAATTTTGAACCTTCTCCAATGTCCCATTACTTACATTTTTACACAAGAAAAATATCATTTAAAATGATAAAATTTGAAAAGAAAGTAAATTATGTATGGTGATTATCATTTTGACAAAAACTTTTACTTTCTTTAATAAAATAAAAAAAAGTCAGCTAAATCACCTTGAGATGTCACTTAGCTTATTTATGTAACTAACACTTTTCTCTTGAATGAAATACAAAGAATCTTCATATTTGCTACTACCATTGTAATGGGCTCACTTGAGGTTTACATGGAAACTAGCAACTCTGAATTTAATTATTATAAAATTTGGTGATTTATTAGTGTATTAGTACTGAATGCTAAAAAACAACTTCAATTAGAATATCTAGGATTCCATTTGAATTGCACCCTGGTAATTTTATAACTTCCTAAATAAAAGCAATATAAGCAATGTATAATTTTCACTTTAAAATTTAAGTCTGTTTAACTAGAAAATTCCAGAATTCATTATAGAACAATAAAATTTATTATCTCTACAATTTATAACTAGGATTTGTTGTCTTGTCAATATTTTTCTGTACTTCTGGGTGCCAACAAATTTTTAGTCATGATAAGCTATATCACATAATATAATGTAGTTTCCTTATGGTAATCTATGGATACTTATTCAAGAGTAAAGTGAAAAAAAATAAAGCCTAAGAGCATTTTTCTAAAGTTATATGTGAATATAAACTGATTTGTTGCAGGCTCCAGACCTTTCGTTGGGCTTCTCGAGTGAATTAACAATAACAAGAAAAGAAATTAAAATCCTTTGATAATCTATTGCAATGTATTTATTTATTCCTATGAGTAAAAATATATTTTGGATAAAGAATAAAAACAAAATGCTATGCTTATTTCTCAACATATAAACTTATAATCTATAAATAATAGGACTAATAAATATCTTAGAATTTTGTTTGTTTTGGGGTCACACCCTGCAGTGCTCAGGTGTTACTCCTGGCTCTATGCTCAGAAATCGCTCCTGGTAGAATCAGGGGACCATATGGGATGCCAGGATTTGAACCACCGACCTTCTGCATACCTCCATGCTATCTCTCATTTGACCAGGGTCATTTTTCCTGGAGTGATTCTTTTGTTTGTTTGTTTGTTTGTTTTGGAGGGTCACACCCGGCAACATTCAGGGTTACTCCTGGCTGTATGCTCAGAAATTCCCCCTGGCAGACTCAGGGGACCATATAGGACTCCGGGATTAAACCACCGTCCTTCTGCATGCAAGGCTAATGCCTTACCGCTGTGCTATCTCTCTGGCCCCATATCTTTGAATTTTTGTCTTTTATTATAGCCAAATAGTATTTCACTCTTTATATATACCCTAATATATTGGGGGCTGGATTTTAGTTCCATGACCTGATGTGCTCAGGTTATTCCTAGTATTTTGTAAGATATGATCATACTATATTCTTCTTTCTTATATACCATATGAGTGAGATTATTCTATGTTTATCTCTCTCACTCCGACTCATTTAACTCAACAAAAGAATCTCCATATCAATCCAAGTAAAATTTTAAGACTTCATTTTTTTTCTAACCATGGTATAGTATTCTATTGTGTAGATGTATCATGGTTTTTCAGGTTTACATCTTTTCTTGGGCACTTGGGTTTTTTCCAGATTCTGATTATTGTAAATAGTGCTGTGACAAACAGGAATACAGAAAGAGGTATTATTACTACATGGTGTTTTGAGTTTTTTCACAAATAATGGTATTACTGGATCATATGAAAATTTAATTTGGTCTATTTAAAAATTTTTGAAAATATTTATTCAAATATAATTTTGAAAATATTTTTTGAAAAATGATGGGCCAGCATACATTTGAACTGGAAGTCAATAGGAGTCTTTCTCTGCATATCCACACCAGCACAAGTTGTTCTTGTTTTTATGTAATGTACAGTATCTGGAGTTTAAATTGATACTTATTTTTTGATTTGCATCTGATTGTTATCAATGTGGAGCATTTTTATATGATTTTTTGGCCCTCTATATTACTTCTTTGAGGAACTGACCATTTCCTCTCCCCATTTTCAGATGAGTTAGATGTCTTTAATCTTGTCAAGTTCTATCAGTACCTGTGTATCTTAGATATATAACCTCTAATCTAATGGGTGTTGGATGAATAGTTTCTCACATTCCATGGTTAGTGTCTGTATTTGGTCACTGTTTCCTTTGAGATGAAGAAACCTCTCATTTTAATGTGTTCTTCTTGTTAGTCTTTGCTTCCTCATGCTTGGTCAGTGGTATTTTATCTTTGAAGATGCCATTAGCTTCAGGGCCATTGACTATTCTGCTTATGTTTTCTTCTACCTAATTATAGTACTTAATCCATTTGATTTAACCTTCATGTGTGATGTTAAAGAGAGGTTTGAGATCACTTATTTTGCATGTAGTTGATCAGTTTTCTCAGCACCACTTGTTGAAGAGGCTTTGCTTGCTCCACTTTGTATTTTTTGCTCCTTTATCAAATATTGATTGATGATAAACCTATGGATTCAGATCTAAATATTCAAGTCTATTCCATTGATATATGGCCTGCCTTTATTCCAATGCCATGCTATTTTAATGACTGTGCCTTTATAGTACAATTTAAAGTCGAGGAAAGTGATTTTTCCCATTTATTTAATATTTATGCCAAGGATTGTTTAGATATTCATGGACATTTATTTTTCCAAATGAATTTCAAGAGTGTTTGATCCAGCTCTTTGAAAAATGTCAAGGAGGTATTGCGTTAAAGCTGTACAATGCTTTGGGAAATATTGACACTTTAATTATGTTAGTTCTCATGATTTATCTGCAGGGCATATCTTTCCATTTCCTAGTGTTCTCTTTTATTTCTGGAATCAGTGTTTCATAGTTGTGTTTATATAGGTGTCTTTCACCTCTCAAGTTAAATTGACTCCAAGGAACTTGATTATTTGAGACATATTTGTGAGTGGGACCAGTTTTTTAAAAAAATATCTTATTTTTCTCTTTCAATTTTGTTTATAGGAAAGCCAAAGAATTCTGTGTATTAATTTTTAGCCTGCCACTTTACTATATGTCTATTTTTTTGTAGACTCTAGGTTTTCTTTTCCTTTTTATTTTTTATTTATTTATTTATTTATTTATTTATTTTTATTGTGGGCCACAACTGGTGATGCTCAGGGGTTATTCCTGGCTATGCACTCAGAAATCACTCCTGGCATGGGAGACCATATGGAACATCAGGGGATCAAACTGCTGTCCTTTTTGGGTCAGCCACATGCAAAGCAAAAGCCCTACTGCTGTGCCATCACTCCAACCCCAGACTATAGAATTTTCAAATATAGTATTATACCATCTGCAAACAGTGCAAACTTGATTTCTTCCTTGCCTATCTGGACACCCTTTATATTTTTACTTAACTAATTGCTATGGCAAGTACTTCCAGTTCTATATTGAATAGATGTGCAAGAGAGGGCAACTGTCTTTTGACTGATAGTAGAGGAAAAGCTTTTTGTTTGGATATAATATTTGCAATTGGTTTGTGGTAAATGGATTTCATAATACTGAGAAAATTTCCTTACATTCCTTTCTTGTTGAGTATTTTTATCATGAACAAGTGTTTGACATTGTCAAATCCTTTCTTTGCATTCATTGATATGATTTTCATTAACATTTCTGCTTTTCATTAACTGTTAGGAATATAACTTTGATCATGTCTATGAACTTGAAAGATATTTTGCACTGTCCTGAATTCTATGTACATCTCTAATTTTCAATGAAAGAAAATGATTAAAAACATGCTAAGTTTTGAAAAATCATTTAGTTCCCCAAGTCTAACAACTAAATAAATAAAAATACAATCTGGGATTTACAGTAGTTAATGAATCTTGAATTTGATAAACCAAAACTAAATCTCAGATGTCTATTTATGTAGGATTGGATTTTTGCTACATTTTTTGCTTAATTTGACAAAATTTGTATCACTGCTAACATTGGTATGAACCCTAATACTTGGTATTTTTTTGGTATATTATGTTTATGTAAATTAAAGTTAGAAAAATAGCATATATTATATTATTTCATATACATGAACAGTATTCTGTATATACAGAATACACAGTAACACTGTGCCTAAAATACAAAGGTTTTAGGAATAAACTATGACTCTAATAATATATCTGCATTTGGGCCACAACCAATTGTACTCAGGGTTATTCCTGACTTTGATCCCCAGAATTGTATATGGTTCCCCAAACATCATGAATGATCTTGAGCATAGAACCACAAGAAAGCCAAGATCCAAAGGGTATTTTCCAAAAGCACCACCCACCAAGACATAGATGTAACATAAGTAAGTGGCACTTTGGTGGTAGGGAGGTACAGTAAATTTGTATGTTATGCAAATAACTCATAAATGTATAAAAACCATATGACATATTTAAAATTAAAAAATTAAAACTTGTTATATATAAAGGAACAGTAGAGACCTAACATTATAATTCTACTTAAAGAAGTAGGAATACGGGCCCGGAGAGATAGCACAGCGGCGTTTGCCTTGCAAGCACAGATCCAGGACCAAAGGTGGTTGGTTCGAATCCCAGTATCCCATATGGTCCCCCGTGCCTGCCAGGAGCTATTTCTGAGCAGACAGCCAGGAGTAACCCCTGATAAATATATTAAAAAATCTCATTCATATTTGTGCCTCAAAAAATCAAGTACCTTCAAGTCAACTTAACTAAAAAGATAAAAGACATTTACCAAGAAAACTATAAAACATTGCTTCCATAATTAAAAGAGTACACAAGAAAATGTTGACATATAATATGCTTATGGAGTGGTAGATTAACATAATTAAAATGGAAATAATTCTTAAAGCATTATAATTATTTAATATAATTCCTCTAATGATATCCATAAAATTCTTTAGATAAGTGAATGTGGGCCGGAGAGATAGCACAGCGGCGTTTGCCTTGCAAACCTAAGGTGGATCTAAGGTGGTCGGTTTGAATCCCGGAGTCCCATATGGTTCCCCCGTGCCTGCCAGGAGCGATTTCTTTGGGCCTGGAGAGATAGCACAGCGGTGTTTGCCTTGCAAGCAGCCAATCCAGGACCTAAGGTAGTTAGTTCGAATCCCGGTGTCCCATATGGTCCCCCGTGCCTGCCAGGAGCTATTTCTGAGCAGACAGCCAGGAGTAACCCCTGAGCACCGCCGGGTGTGGCCCAAAAACCAAAAAAAAAAAAAAAAAGAAGTAGGAATACATTAAGTGGAAAAGAAAGAATAAACTTTAATAGTCACTGTGTTAAATTTAAAATATTTAAAATATATAGGGCAATGAGTAAGTCACTCCTACTTAGGCAAGCATTCATGGAGACAGATATCTGGGCAGTTCAATTGATATAGTGTTTTGACCTGCCTATTGCTTCAGATCCTTCAAATATTGATTCCATTTAGTCTTTCTTTATTGAAATAAAATATATACTTTGTGCTACAGTAAGGTCTGAGCAGTGAATGCACTTCTGTAAATTGAAATAATAAATTAAATAAATTTCCTTTTAGTTACAATTGGACAGAAAAGTGGCAACTTTCCAGTGGTAAGAGAAGATAATTCTCTGTGTAGTTTTGTGTTTCTTTAATATCTAAATAAGAAATAATTATATGAAAATATATAAAAGTATTTCCTGTACAGATATTTTTATACTATAGAAATATTTATAACTTGTAAATTCTTCTTTATAAATTTTAGAATTTCGAACTATTAGTTTGTGATATGTCAAGCCAGTCAGCATATGGAGGGAACATAAAGATATGGAGGAAATGGAAAAATCCATTTCACAAATTTATATAATTAGTAAATAGGATCTTGTGAAAATAAAAGCATGCACATTGATTTTGGAGACATCTAAGCAGTTGTATTTCTTGTCTTAACTGAAATATTTTGTATAGTTCTAGGATATTAACGTGTTTTTAAGAATCAAATTATTTCTCATTATTCATGACTTTAAATATATATTACCAACCATTGTTCATTGTCCTCACATTGAATTCAAGGAATCAGAGATAATATAAAACATAAAGCAAATGATTCCCCAAAGCAGTCTTAGATTAGGACCATATTTGCAATGTCTCATGATATTATACTGAGAAAAGTAAAAATGATATCATGAGAATTTTAAGCTAATTTTAAGGAAATATTATTTATTTTATAACGATGTTGATTTTCCTATAAGAATTTTCTTACATATATAAAATGTTACATATATACAAATTTATATGTAACTAATTAGTAGAGATTGCAATTAATATGGCCCCAAACTCCAAAAATCCCAGAAAATATTAATTTCCATCTCTACTAAATTTTATTTTGGGGGGCACATATATAGTATTCACTGGGAAATCTTGCAGAGCTACTCCTAGCTTAGGCTTGAAGATTATTCTGGGCAGTGATCAGGGGACCTTGGCCCCAAGAATCTAAGCTACCCTTTCCCCATGCAAAGTATTCATTCAACTGAATGATTTATCTCTAGATCTTATATTTTTATTGAAAACACTAAAGACTTTGAACTTTAGGATAGTGCAGTGTTTATGGCACTTATTTGCAAAAGATAGATTCTGGTTCAAATCCTAACACCATATATGGTTTCCAGAGAACTTCAAGAAATGATCCCTGAGCAGAGACAAGAATATGTCCTGAGAAACACTCGTTTGAGCATCAAAAATAAATAAATAAATAAATAAACAAAAGTCTACTAAAAACAATGGAAAATACTTTATTTAAAGGGGTGTGGAAGGCCTATATCTGGCTGTGCTCGGGACTTTTTTCTGACTCTGTGCACAGGTGTTAAGGACCATATAAGGTACTGAGTCTAGAATCCAGGTCATTGTCATTTGTGAAGTATTCTATCTCTGTATTATCTCTCCAGCCCCCTAAAATATTATTTACAGATAAATA
The DNA here is from genome assembly GCF_024139225.1 of Suncus etruscus. NCBI lineage: Eukaryota > Metazoa > Chordata > Mammalia > Eulipotyphla > Soricidae > Suncus > Suncus etruscus. Next base: position 31,956,851 of record NC_064857.1, on the reverse strand, counting down.
TGCTCTCATGGCAATTTTCAATTGAGATTCTCTAGATTAGAATATTGTTAATATTTGGTTTTCATGCTCATAATTACAACTGTAGTTCTTAATTTTATTCTTTGCATATACAATATTAATGCATATAAAATAAACAAAACCAAATCTGATTCCACCCTAATTCCATTTTTTTTTTTTTTTTTGGTTTTTGGGCCACACCCTGTGACGCTCAGGGGTTACTCCTGGCTATGCGCTCAGAAGTTGCTCCTGGCTTCTTGGGGGACCATATGGGACGCCGGGGGATCGAACCAAGGTCCGTCCTAGGCTAGCGCAGGCAAGGCAGGCACCTTACCTCCAGCGCCACCGCCCGGCCCCCTAATTCCATTTTCTCCAAGTTATTTAAGTTATTTATTCTTACATATTTATTACTGCAAGCCATCGTTGCATTTATATTTTCAATTTACTTGTACCTGCTCTCCTAAGCTGCTACTAAAAGTTCATAACATTTCTTTTGAAAACATTTTCTTTGTGATCGTTCTTGATTATTTTACACAACACAATTGAATTGAATATAATTATTTATACGCAAAACACTGCATCGGCACCAACAAAACAAGAAAAACCTTTCCTTCAAGGAGAATGGTCTCTAAATATAAAGTGTTAATAAATGTTGTCATTACCTTGGTAGAATTAATTCCAGTGTGTTTATGAACAAAGATGAAGAGGTAGTTGAGACTGATGACTCAAAGTTCATAAGATTTGGCTTTCACCTCAAATAGATAAACTCAAATGATAAAATAACTTCTCTTGATAATACATTAGAAAAAAAATAAAAACATGTTGTAGAAAAAGGAGTAAAGTCTATAATGGGTCTATAAACTCTATAAAATTTAACCTATATTTTGTTAAATGATTTGTAACTGATGGCCCCTTTAAGGCAACAAAAATATTCTTAGCTCATTAATCTTATGTTGAAAATATACGATTTTATCTGAATTTTCACTCTGTACCAAAAGTTTATTTGCAAAAATATGATTGAAAATAAGCACAAGCTACACATTTCATAATCATTTGACTTTTATATCTATTTATATATCTATAAATAGTTGCTCGTTTGAACAGTTACAACTGATTTTGTGTCTTTAACATTTTTTGTTTTAATTTGCAGCACTGTTAATTTACAATGCTATTAATGATAGGTTTCTATATATATATAATGTTCTCATCTTACAGCATTAGAGTCAGAGTTTCCTCCACTGCCTTGTCCCACCCAGCTTTTGTGACTTTTATAACAATTCCTATGTAAAGTAGATCCACAAAATCAAACTCTACAATGACACAAAATATACATCGGGAGCAACAGAACCCATAGGCTTTGGAATGTTTGTCTGCAAAGTTGTCTTTGACCTTTACAAAGTTACTGAAGTCATCTATTGCTCATCTATTGGATCAACTATATTAAACTAGTGCAAAGTCCACCCCCTATCATAATATGAATTTTTAAAAACATTCTTCTTTTAATATTTAAAAAGTATATCAAATCAAAGAGATATTTTTAGATACAGCATATTTGAGGACTGGCAGAGATTGTTAAGCTTTTTTTTGAGGATCTCAAAATCTTTATAAATCCATAAAAATTCAAAATATCATTGTTATGTCATAGACTTACAATCAATGCCACCCTTAGCTGTGAATAATTGTTTTTTTTTTCATAGAAGGTCAGGAATGAGACTAAAAGAGGTCTTCAAGAAAACCTAGAATAATTATTTTTTCTCTTTAACTTATAGAAGAAAATCTATGAATTCCTTCTTATCAATTTATACACTCATATTTATTAGACAATATCTGATATTTACCAGAATAGTCACACTATTTTGTTATAAATCTGGATGCCAGTCAATATAGTAATAAGTGTAATAATAAAATGTAGAAAAATTTAATCTCTTGAGTTATTATAGACATCTTGATTTTCTTACAGAATAATTTAAATTCCATCCAATTTAGCCAAGGTCATATTGTAAGGTAGTTAGAGTCTAAAATACATACATAAATTTTTGGTAAATTTTTGTAAAATTTTTGGTAATTTTTTATCAGAATTTGGAGTCATTCTGGTCTTCATTAAAGAATGTTTCAAAATAGAACAAAAAATTCCCTGCCAGCCCTTGTCTCTCCACATCAAAAATATTGTCAGTTACACTCATTTATGGTGTCATGCATTGTAGATGTCACCTTTTACTTTTATAATTTTTCACCTAAGATTTTTACAGTACTTTTGCTTTCTTTTGAGATCTATTAAAAAGATATTTTAAAGAGATGTATATCCTATGATTCCAGTTAGAGAAAAACAATGAAAGCAGTTGGTGCTATGATAGTGTTAATATATTCATGCAAGACATTGTTAGACATATGGGAATCCAGGTTTTTCTGAGTTTGTGGAGTTTAAAAGGAAACTTCTAGACATGCATTTTACATACATAAAATATAGTGTTCAAATAGGGACAATGTTGAAGAACATCAGTTCTTGTCAGTTATATGCTGTCAGCAAGATAAGTTTTCAGTGTGTGGTATTTTAAACTTCATTATAACATCCCAGGGAGCATTCCTAAAAAGGTAGCAGGTGAAAATCAGGAGCATTCAAATGAAATGATACTTGAGGGAGTGAAAAAAATTTCCCCCGAAATTGTCTCTATTGACAGAGTTGACTTTACTTTGCCATTGAACTATGACAAGGTGATTATTTTTAAAAACCAAATATGGTGCATAATACATTATAGCCTGAAGCTAAAAGTTAACTGTGAATATTCATTCTTTTTTTATTCTCTTACGTGGAAAAAATATGGTCAGAAGAGCAAATAAAGTAATTCTATCAATAACATAGAGAATGTAGATGATGTTAAAATAAAATATTTTAATGACAGGAACTTCTCTTTATATAAACACTAAATGTTGTGGATATGGAAGATATTATAATTTATATTCATAGTAAAATAGGTATCAATTTAACAGTGAAAACATGCATTTACAAATACTAAAGTATATAGCATACACAAAGTGAGCACACATATTATTATGCAAAGTAGGCAAACTTAAATGTACTTTTGGCCTAGCTATATGACAAAGGCTAAGAATGTGTTAATTGTAGACTAACAAACAAATTTTTAATGTCTGACTCTATAAAATCTTCCCTGATATGCAGCCTATTTTGTTTCCATCTTTATAGGCTTTATGTGAGTCCAGAATTATTATAGTGAAATGACTTAGCCAAGATGAGGTTCAGTGTCAGGAGTAAATCATGAGCACTGTCATGGGTGAGCCAACTCCCCCAAAAGTCTATATTTAATCACAATTACAAATTTAAATATCTAATGGCCTGATTACAGATTCACTTCAAAACACTATATCTAAAGGACTCATTCATATTTTCATAAAACCAACAAAATAAATTAGCTATATATATATTATATGTATTGGAAAGAAGGGAATGTAATATTTACACTTAGAAAATGGCTTAAGATTTTATTTATTTAAAACTTATTAAATTAATTTAACTAAATAGCATCTGAACAGATGAAATTTTTATCTTCTCACTAACTGTAAGGATAAATTAGACTTGTAGAAGATTGTAAATGATTTAAGATCTATACTGATTGTTTTGTTTTGTTTTGTTTTTATTTTTGAGCCTCACTCTGTGACGCTCAGGAGTTACTCCTGGCTATACGCTCAAAAATGACCCTGGCTTTGCGGACCATATGGGATGCCAGGGGATCGAACCACAGTCTGTCCTAGGTCAGTGCGTGCAAGGCAAACGCCCTACCACTGGCGCCACCACTCTGGCCCCAAGAGCTATAGTGATTTTTAAGAACTTCTAGTCATACATAAACAGATGACATCACAACTGTATTATGTTATAAGGTGATTGGTGGTAAATAAAAGATCAATTATAATATAGTCTAAAATGTAATCAAATAATTTGTGCAGGTGAAAAATTATAAATAAAATATAAGAATAATGTTGAATAACTTTCCAACTCTGCTACAAAAAATTTGAATTTTTCTAGTGTATAAAAGGATGTCTTTATAGTGTTAATAAATATAACCAAAATAGGGAACAAAATAACCAATTTTGTCTATAGAATATATTAATTCATCCTACTTAAAGAGTGCAAATTATAACTGTACTTATACAACTTAATACATTCATTTGAAAATATTGTTTCAGTAAGTAGAAATCTATACTATTCTATTTGAATAGTAAGTGTCTGAATTGCTCAAATCCATATAAAAAGTAATATTGTAATAATTATCAAAGTTAAAAGTACACTATATTTAAGACATTGATTCTACTGTTAGGTATTTATCCTGTAGATTAACAACCATATAATTATATTCATAGCATTTTCCTTTAAGAAAGTGGAAACAGGGGCCAGGCGGTGGCACTAGAGGTAAGGTGCCTGCCTTGCCTGCACTAGCCTTGGATGGACCGTGGTTCGATCCCCCGGTTTCCCATATGGTCCCCCAAGCCAGGAGCGACTTCTGAGCGCATAGCCAGGAGTAACCCCTGAGCGTCACTGGGTGTGGCCCAAAAACCAAAAAAAAAAAAAAAAAAGAAAAAAAAAGAAAGTGGAAACAATATAAATGCTCATCATATGTGGACTAGTTAAATAAATTACATCCCTAAAATGAACTATCAATCAGTTGTACATAAATATAGGAGGCTTTATCTGGAGTGTTAGTGCAGTGATCAGAGTGTTTGCCTTGCATGTGACTGGGTTCAACTCTGCACCCTAAATAGTTCTCCCAAGACTGCCAGGAGTGATCCCTGAATGAAGATCCCATAGTAAACCTTAAGCACTGCTAGAGTAACTATAAAATCAGGAAAAAAATGTAAAAGAACAGTGAGCTATTTTCATTGGTGTGGAAAAACTTTGGAATTGTGCTAAGAAAAAAAAAGTCAAATACTTTTCTGTAACAATAGTAAAAAATAGAACTTTATGACATTCTACTTCTTACATATGAAAGGAAGGGAAAACTATTCACATCTTTATTTTGTAAATAATTATGTATTCCAAAGTTATCTGTAGAAGAGAATAAAATAAAATAAAATAATAATATTCATGGGTAGAGATCATCTAGAGAGACAAAGAATTTTTAACCATATAGATATATAACTATAATATTATAGTGCTTTATAATTCGTTTTGTCTTGTGGCCAGCTATACAACCCCGCTATATTATGTTCCACAGTAAAGAGTGCCAGTCATTGAATCCAAGTCAATTACATATAAGGAAAGTACCTTACCCACGTCCTATCTCTCTGACTCCAATATTTTGCTTTATATGTTTTATTCTTGAAAATATAAATTTATTTTTTGTACCTACCCAAGGGAACAGATTTCCTAAAACCTATTTTTCTAAGTGATGAGATCAGAGAAGATATTTTTCCTATGTTAAAAGGAATGACTTTTGGAAAGCACCTAAGAACTGGAATTGGTTGCCAAGAGAACCAACGAAAAATTAAATTGGAGCTTTGAGTTCACTTCAAAAATACAAGAAAAGAAGACAGGCTTGAAATTGAGTTTAATCAATAACAATACTTTATTAATTCTGCTTATGTGGAAAACCATATAAATTTCCAAAAGTGAGATTTGGAAAGGTTTTAGACTTGGGAACAATTGAAAATTCTCCACACTCATAAAGAACATAGGGCTCTGAGATCATTCATCCTTATTTCTTTCTCTACACATGTCATTTATCTCTGTTTGGATTTTATCCTTTAACCATAAAATGGAAATCTACTACAGTAGTTTTCGATTATTTTAATACATGTGGGTCAGTATTGAACTGTGTAATAGTGGCTATAAACAACTGACCTAGTAAGTAAAATGTTACGCTGGGTTTGCTAAACTGCTCTAATTCATTAATCAAACTCAAGAATGGAGTAGTGGGATGCTCTGATGTATAGCCAATCAGTAAGAATCCAAGCTGACAACATGAAATTGTAATGGTCACACAAGCTGGAGGCACTCTTACATGTCTGTGTTCCTTTAATGCGGGATGTGATGTTATTCTCAGGATTAAATTGAACTACAGGACAGACACATCGTTGGTGTGGAGGAGTACTTGATGGTGATGGAAACCCACACATCGGAATTGGTGTCAGAATTGGAGTTATCTACTGAAAAAAAAATTTCTTAAAATATCATTCAGGAAAGATGATTTGTTCAAAGTCCAACAGGAACCTTTCAACCTTGCTTTGTTAACTTTTGGAAAATGAGTTTAGGGACTTGAGTGGTAAGGCACTCGTTTTGCACATGCTGACTCCAGTTCTATTCCTGACACAGCAAATGTACCCTAAACACTGTCAGGAATGACTTATGAGCACTGCTACATGTGGCCCAAAAGGGAAAAAAAATGCATTCATCCTTCCAATCTTTTTACTAAGGCAGCCACTTGTAAAAATGAGAGATCAGACCTTTACCTAAAACTATGCACAAAAGGCAAATCAAATGGATTAAAAACTTTGATATCAGACCTGAAACTATAAAGTATATAGAAAAATGTAGGCAATGCACTTCATGGCTAAAGACACTAAAGGTGTCTCCAAGGAGGAAACACCACTGTCCAAACAAGTGGAAGTAGAGACAAACAAACTGAGAAACTTCTGCACTTCTTAGAAAACAGGGAATAAAGAGCAATGATCACCCATGAAATAGGGTAAACTATTCACCCAAAAGTAAATTTAGCTTTATTTGTTATATTTTTGGGTTTGCTTTTTTGTCTTTCATTTTTATTTAGACTTTGGAACAAGTCTGAAAAGAGTCTTATATTTAAGATATGCAAGGTAATCACAGAACTAAACAAGAAAAAAATCTAACCCATCAAAAAATGGGGAGAAGAAATAAACAGACATTTCATCAAAGAAGAAATACAGATGACCTAGAAATACATAAATAAATGCTCCACATCAAGGCAGATGCAAATCAAAATAGCAATGATATACTATTTCACACCACAGAGAATGGCACATTTTACAAAGAACAAGAGCAACAGTGCTGGCGGAGATGTGGGGAAAGGAACTCTCATTCACTGCTGGTGGGAATGCTGTATAGTGCAACCTTTCTGGAAAAAATATGATATTCCTCAAAAAAAAGTGGACATTTTGCTCCCATTTGATCCAGCAGTATCACTACTAGGGATAAGTTCTAGAAAGGCATAAACACAATAAAAAAATTGTCCTCTGCACTCCTATGTTCATTGCAGCAGTATTTACAATAGCCAGAATCTGGAAACCCCCCCCCCCCCAGATGCCTGACAACAGATGAATGGCTAAAGAAACTATGGTACATCTACACAATGAAATACTACACAGCTGGTAGAAAAAAATGAAGTCATGAAATTTGCTATATGTTGATGGATATGAAGAGTATCATGCTGAGTGAAATGAGTCAGGGAGAGAGATGTACAATAATTTCTGTCATCTGTATGATTTAAGAAAAATAAAAGACAGAATGATAGTAATACCCAGAGACAACAGAGATGTGGACCAAAAAGACCAGAAAGATGAGATATTACACTTACCACAAAGAGTGGTGAGTGCAGCTAGAGAAATAACTGTCCTAATAACTACCATGATAATGATAGTGAGAGCGAGAAATAAAACTCCTTTCCCAATGACAGGCAGAATGGGAGTGGGGGGACACTGGTGGATGGAATAAAGTTATACTGTGAAGGGTAGTGGTCATTCAGTGCCTGAAACCCAACTACAAATATTTTTTGGATGGTGCTTAAATAAAGAAAGTATTATTTTTTAAAAAAGAACACTATGTCATAAATAACCAATAATCAGGGCAGTTAGCCCTGAGAGATTCAGAGATTCTGTCTTGCTCTCACTCTCTCTCTCTCTCTCTTCCCCTCCTCTCTCTCATATTTCATGACTTTCATTACATCACAACATTGTGATTTTTTTTCTAATTATTTAAGCTCTCAGTTTCAGCTGTATTTATTATTTTTCCATTATCTCTATAGGTGTATGGATATGTATATATGTATACTTAAGGCTCAATTATGATATCCCATTTTATCACTGAACATGTATTTTGCATTTTTTCTTTTGGGGCCACACCCAGTAACGCTCAGGGATTACTCCTGACTATGCACTCAGAAATCGCTCCTGGCTTTGGGGGACCATATGGGATGCCAGGGGATCAAACGGCGGCGTCCATCCTAGGTCAGCACATGCAAGTCAGATGCCCTATCGCTTACACCTCCACTCTGGCCTGAACATATATTTTGTACTAATTTTGTAGGGATATCAAAACATTCCATACTACCTTGTTTGGAAGACAGAAATCTATTTTCTTAAGTTTCTGAACACCAGAAACTAAAGAACAAAGTGTCCTTCTTGAAACCGAGATAGATTAATTGTTCCATGTGCTTTTGTCCAACCTTATGGTGAATATATATAGTTTCTTGACTTAAAAAAGCATCATCACAATAAAGTGCCTTTACCTGATAGTATCTTCTCCTTCTGTGTGTGCTTGTAGATTATTTGTATCATTTTATGAGAACTCTAATCAGTGAGTTAGTACTCTGATAAATTTGATAAAATTTATTTTACTTATTCACCTCTGTAAAGACTGTCTCTAAATTAAACACAGTATTGGATACAAAAATATGACATTTAAACAAGTTTTTCTAGGATAGATTTGGTAAGAAAATGTTTAGAACATTTTTAATTGTTAGAATTTTATACTTTGATTCATAGCATATTTTTAATTTAATTCACTGCTATATTTTTCAATGCTGTAAATTAGTCAGCATGTATTTATTTAGATTTATTTTCAACATGCATAGTCTAAAGTAAGTAGGATACTTAACTTGAATGCAGCCAACCAGTGTTTGGTCTCTGGATTCCCAAATAATCCCCTGACCAATATCAGGAGTGATCCCTGAATATCATCAAGTATGACTACATGCCTAAAAACAGTCCTTGATCCTCAAAGCACCCAATCTATTTCTCTTCCAGTCATGATGGTATCAGTGAATAATGACTCCATCCATTTTTACTTACCCCCGATTCTCACATCACATTGGATACTTACAAAGTTCTCTATGTTTCCATCATGAATGCCATATTTGTGCAACACTTCGGGTCTTGTCATTGTATTTACAGTTATATAAAATTTTATGGTTTTAAAAAATACCCAAATTTCACATGCTAAAATTATTGAAAGAATGTTGAATTTTATTCAAAGTCTTAGGAATCCAGGTTACATGTAATCAGTCATTTCTAAGCTAGTAATTTCTTATCTTTTTGAAAATAATGCCTTGATACAGTAACTATTTTAGTGGTATTTTCTTTTTTTCTTTTAATAATTCTTCTTTAATACTGTTGTTTATAAAATTATTATTATGCTAAGATTTCTTTCTATTTTTCTTGTTCAAGAGCATAATGGTTCATTACTCTATTACTAAAAAGACAGCCACTCTTAAATTTGCTAACACATGATGCCATTATAAAAAATATAAGTATGATATTTAATGTAGGGAACATGAGTTTGATATCCATTACACTGAAAAAAGATCATCTAATTTCAGAAATAAATTGCTATGAGTATAATGGGATTCATATTTTAAATCCATCAACATAATATAAAATTCAGGATTGTGAATCTAAGTAGGCAATAACATTGCTCAGGAGACAAAATTCTCACAGTAGTTTTCATTTATTTATTATTTAGTTAGCTTTATTTTTAAATCATAGTTCACATAACATACCTACAGCCATGTTATCGTTTACATTACTGATATACAAAGTAGTGCAAACTACCATCACCAAGCAAAATGACCCCAACTACGAATTTTTCACTGTAGCATTAAGTAGAATACAAAGGTTTTATCAGCTGCCCCAATAAATTTAAGATCACCAGCTATCCACAAAGAATTTTTCATGATCAAGCAGACAAAATCTAGATAAGATTAGGCAAATAAGTAGCATTAGTAGAGTATAACTTATTTATTACTTGGAAGAAAAAGTAAGGGTTTCAGTAATTCTCCCAAGTTTTCCTTGTTAAGTCATAAAATTTTCCTGTAGTTGGTTGTACATGAAATCTATTATGCTGAGTGAAATAAGTTAGAGGCAGAGAGATAGACACAGAATAGTTTGAATCATCTATGGGTTTTAAGAAAAACAAAAGACATTAGTATAATAATGCCTAGAGACAACAGAGATGAGGGTTGAAAGGACTGGTTCTCGATGTGAAGCTCACCACATAAAATGGTGAGTTTAGAGAGATGACTAAACTATCATGACAATGTTAAAGAGAAAAGTAGAATGCCTGTCTCAAATACAGGCAGGGAGGGGTTGGGGAAGGAGGGCGATGGGGGCATTGGTGACGGAAAGGTTGCACTGGTGACAGGGCTGTTCTACAATCATGTATGTAATCATGGTGCTTAAAGAAAGAAAATAAATAGATAAAAGTAAAATAATATTAACACACACAAAAAAAGAAAGATACGGTTTTATATCTAAGATATCTAAGGTAAAAGCAAAGCCTTTAAGGATATTAGAAGAGCCATAGGGGAAAAAATAAAGACATCCTTATATAAAGAGGTTGTGCATTTTTAAAAGGGCCACTGTGGTGTAATTTCAAATATAGAACAAAACAAAATCTACTAGTTTATATATGAAACATTTAACTTAATTGTAATATTAGCTAAGGTGATCAGAAGTGCCAATATAATTCCAAATTTTAAGGGAAATAAAAAACTAAGTCTACCTTTTAGTACGGCAATACACAAATATCCTATATATAAATTAAGAAAAAAATATATCTGTGACACACACAACAAAGTAACTAAACAAAACAAAAGTAAGCATTTTTATTATAAAACCAAACTAAATGATAGAAGAAAAATTGTAGATAAATAAAATAAATCAGTTTTAAGATGAGGAATAAAATCTTTAATGAAAATAGTATAGTATAAATATATGTTGAGTATTAATAATTCACAATTGAAATTTAAACAATATTGCTATGCAATATGTCTGACATTTTACATACAAATAATAATTTAAAAAGTTCATGAAGCTGACTTAACAAAGAATACATTTTAGAGATGGACAAAATGTAAAGCAAGCTTTCTACTTATTGTTCCAAGAAAAAAAGATCATTATATATTTCTGTAGATTTGAACAATGACAAATTTTTTAATTCTAAAAATAGTCTCTAAGCACAATTTGCACCAAAAATTTAAATCAACAGGGATCAGAGCAATAGTATAGTGGGGAAGGCACCTGCCTTGCATGCAGTCAAATTGGGTTGAATCTCCAAGCATTTTATACTTATAGTAAATTGTTATGATTAGCTCTAATTTCCTCAATCATACTGTGGTCTACCTAAGAATACCTTATTTACTTTCAGATTACATATAATATATAGAATACTTTTCCTAGAGTAGACTAAATAAATATAGATAGATAAAAGCTTTTTATAGAAAGCAGCCTAAAAACAACAAAATGATATGAAGTAAGGTAAATAGTTCTCAAATTTAAAAAAAATGAGTACTTTTGAACACTGACTTTTTTTTATAAATTCCTTAGTTCAGCCAAAACCTCTATACAAACCGAGGCACTCATTGTTCTAAAATATTATGTTTATCTCATTTTATTTAAGAACAGCCATCATAAAGCAGAAGTTCCCAATATAAACAATCCTCAATATCCTATAAACAATTTATACACATCTATGAGAGTAGGGAGATTTTTTTTTAAATATTGAATAAGTGCGTTTTGTATTTGATCTCCTTACACTTAATAGTACCCTAAGAATTACCATGAACTTCACAAGAAAAAAAAGCCATCTAATCCCATCAAAAAACGGGGAGAAGAAATGGACAGACACTTTGACAAAGAAGAAATACAAATGGCCAAAAGGCACATGAAAAAATGCTCCACATCACTAATCATCAGGGAGATGCAAATCAAAACAACGATGAGATACTACGTCACACCACAGAGATTGGCACACATCACAAAGAATGAGAACAAGCAGTGTTGGTGGGGATGTGGAGAGAAAGGAACTCTTATCCACTGCTGGTGGGAATGCCGTCTAGTCCAGCCTTTATGGAAAGCGATATGAAGATTCCTCCAAAAACTAGAGATAGAGCTCCCATACAATCTAGCTATACCACTCCTAGGAATATACTCTAGGAACACAAAAATACAATACAAAAATCCCTTCCTTACACCTATATTCATTGCAGCACTATTTACCATAGCAAGACTCTGGAAACAGCCAAGATACCCTTCAACAGATGAATAGCTAAAGAAACTATGGTACATATACACAATGGAATATTATGCAGCTGTCAGAAGAGATGAACTCATGAAATTTTCCTATTCATGGATGTACATGGAATCTATTATGCGGGTGAAATAAGTCAGAGAGGGAGAGAGAAAGACGCGGAATGGTCTCACTCATCTATGGGTTTTAAGAAAAATGAAAGACATTCTTGCAATAATAATTTTCAGACACAAAAGAGAAAAGAGCTGGAAGTTACAGCTCACCTCATGAAGCTCACCACAAAGAGAGAAGAGTTTAGTTAGAGAAATAACTACATTTTGAACTATCCTAACAATGAGAATGTATGAGGGAAGTAGAAAGCCTGTCTAGAGTACAGGCAGGGGTGGGATGGGGAGGAGGGATATTTGGGACACTGGTGATGGGAATGTTGCACTGGTGATGGGTGGTGTTCTTTACATGACTGAAACCCAAACACAATCATGCATGCAATCAAGGTGTTTAAATAAAATATAAAAAAACAATGGCCATGAATAGACTCTAAAGACTGTCAGATGTAGCTCCAAAAGAAATAAAGATATGGAAGTATAATTTTACAATTCATAAAAACTGATTTAATAAATTAAACAGTAAGGAAGTAGCTATTAAGAAATAAGAAAAAGCCACAAATAAAACTATCATCTAGCGAGTTTCAAAATAACTGCCTTTAATGATCTCTCTCATATATAGACTATAAAAAATAAAGATAGAATAATGAATACCCAAAGATAATGGAAGCAAAGAACACAAGAGTTGGTATTCAGTGGAAAATATACCACTTGAGGGGACTGAGGGAAAGGTCAGGGAGGGGCCAATATCTATGGTGGAAGGAAAACAACATGGTGATAAAAGATGGAAAAGCATTGTGAATAAAACTTTTTCAACAATATTACTGTAAACGACAATAAAAATCTTACATAAAAAGTGTCTCTTGTATAAGCAGACTGTAAAGTGGAAGGTAAATGGGGGTGAAAAGGGCATTGGAGAAGGAATTGATGCTAAACGCCAGTCATGAATAACTGTAATTTCGCTATGAGAAAACTAAAATATATGTGTAGATATACAATTTAAAACTCAAAAAAGAAAAGAAAATACTGCCTATGTTTACAGTGATTCTAAAAGTACAATTACTTAGTGGGAGAGTGGTATAGCCATACATACAAAGCACAGACTCAACAACACTGATAACATTAGCTCTAAGCTGCAGTGAACTTTCTAATGTGCCTAAGGATGCAGGCAGGGGAATTAAGGATAAATGGGGTGAAGTGGTGATGAGATCTGACACTGGTTGTGGAATTAGTGTTGAAATAATGTATGTTGAAACTCGACTATCAATACTGTAAATCACAGTTCTTTAATTCAATTTTTTTTGTTTTTGTGCCACACCCTGTGTCGCTCAGGGGTTACTCCTGGCTATGCGCTCAGAAATCACTCCTGGCTTTGGGGACCATATGGGACGCCGGTGGATCAAACCGTGGTCTGTCCTAGGTCAGCCACGTGCAAGGTAAATGCCCTACCACTGCACCACCACTCCAGCCCCAATTCAATATTTTTTTTTAAATGTGTAATCACCAGTCAGTATCAGCATCACTATCTAGAAACTTGTGAGAAAGAAAAGGCTATGCTTTCCATTAAAATACTAAAGAATCAAAAATTCTCAAGTGAGATTAGGAATATGATTTATTATAGTCTCCATATTATCAGATACAGGCTTCAATATGAATACCATTGAGGTATGGTGCTACAGTACACGGGTAACCTTTATGTTAAAACTAAAAAATTCAATGTTTATTTTATAATAAAATATATGATTAATAGGATCCTTATACATTTAAGATTTATTGATTCTGTTCATATTCCATGCTCTTGATACCTATTCCAGCTTATAGAAATTAGAGAAAAATAAAGCAATTATTTTAAATTAACAAGATACTAATTACAAACTTTAAATAGACAACCCTATTTAATTCAGAGGCTTGTTTATTTTTAATATCTTTATTTAAACACCATGATTACAAACATGACTATAGTTGGGTTTCAATCACAAAATGAACACCTCCCTTCACCAGTGCAATATTTCCACGATCAATGCACCTCATCTCCTTCCAACCACACCTCGGTTTCCTTTTGAGAGTTCTTTTATAGTGTATGTGCTAGAGGAATTTGTGTCACACCTGATGGAGATCAGGTCTTAATCCCAGATCTCAATTCATGAATGACTTGTGATGGTGCTCAGGATTTTAGAAGCACATATGCATTGCCAGGAATAAAACCGTAACCAGCCATATGTAAATCAAAGTTACCTGCTTCTTACACTCTGAGCTTCAAAAGTTTGATTTATTAGTAGAAATCTTTGTCTTGACTTTATATTCTATTTTACTTTCCTAATTTAATACTTAAATATTTAAGAAAACAAAATTCAAATTTCTAAAATAACTATACAACTCATGCTAACTAAAAATCTGAGTGGTGTGGTTATATCTGAATGTAATGCTTATTCATAAAATATCAAAATAAACATACAATATTATACTATTACTTCTACTTCCTCAATTCCTTTAAGATTTAGCTGCATTCCTTACCAAAACCCCCACAGTCTTTTTTATCAAGTGTAAAACTATCTTTTGAAACTGGACATTTGCACTGTCACACCCTCATTTACTCTATGACTCTAAAATTTATGTTTGATCATTATTTATTACTTATACATTATATATGTTCATTTAGAATTTATAATTTTTGAGTTCTAAATTTGGGTGCTGAATTCACAGGCTTACACTTTATGTTTATTCTGGCAAAGCATTTACATAGAACACTAAATTAACTGAAATAGAGCTATATATAAACATAGGGTGTACGTTTCAACTTAAATTTATTTAAGTTAAGTGGCAATCAATTAGAGGTTAAAAGAGTTTATACTAATAGGAATAATTTATCTGAAATACATAAATATCTAATACATCATTATGAATACAAATACATAAATACATCATTCGTGTATATGGGCCTAAAAGTTAGCACACACTTGTTTACTGTTGAAGGGACTTTTAGAATGAGCACATATAAAATTTTTAGTTGTTTGCAATTTTATGCAAAAGAAAAAAATGTTTGTAAAATCCTGAGAAAGTAAAGTTCAAGTATGAATATCCCAAAACGAAAGTAAAATTAAACCATGAAGAAAACTTTTGTTTCCCTTGGAACCTCTTTATAATTTTCCAGTTTAATTTGTACTTATATACAGGAGTCATTTTAAGACATTTTATGTATATTAATGCAATCAATGCATATTGAATAATTAGTAGGCCTTGAAAAAAAATGTATTACTGTCTTTTCTTAATCGGCGGTTCTTTTTTTTTTTTTTGCCACACCCGTTTGATGCTCAGGGGTTACTCCTGGCTAAGCGCTCAGAAATTGCCCCTGGCTTGGGGGGACCATATGGAACGTCGAGGGATCTAACAGTGGTCCTGATCCTTGGCTAGCGCTTGCAAGGCAGACACCTTACCTCTAGCGCCACCTCGCTGGCCCCAATCTGCAGTTCTTTAATATTTTCTCATCATTTTGTCTTCTAGTAAAACATTTTCTCTTCAAAACCAAAGACATATATCACTAGATCTCTGACGCCATCACTCCTAAAACTAGAATGGTTAAGTAGAAGTTAATATATGGCTTTTGAAAGCTAGTATACATACATTTAGGTATAATTTTTATACTTAATATGTTTAAACAATTATGCATACCTGAGTAGCTCATTCATATTAAAATATAGAATAGTGGGGCAGGAGAGATAGCATGTAGGTAAGGCATTTGCCTTGCATGCAGAAGGATGGTGGTTCGAATCCCAGCATCCCATATGGTCCCCCAAGCATGCCAGGAGTTATTTCTGAGCCAGGAGTAACCCCTGAGCATGATGGGGTGTGACCCCTCCCCCCAAAAAAAAGGTATAGAATAGTGTCCTTTTACAACTTTTCACTAAACATTCACATTAAAATAATTATTGTTATGATTATTTTCTTCCTAAGAATTTTTTTGTTTTTGTTTGGGGGGCCACATCCAGCTATTCTTGAGGTTACCCTGACTCTACGCTCAGAAATCACTCCTGGCAGACACAGGATCTATATAGGATGTCGGGATTTGAAGTGCTGTCAGACTTGGATTATTAATAATTGTGATGGTGAAAATCATACACAGATTCTATATTTGTATATTGAAGGTAGTGTTAAAAGACTAAATTAGTAGTTTTATCTACACATGCACTTTAAAAATGGTTATTGTTCCTTATTGTCCTAAATATACCCTATAAACTTTAGGTCTAGGCTTATGCAGGATTACTGGCAATAAGTGGAGTTAAATTATGACTTTTCTAATGGTCAAATTTTTGTATTAGTCACATAGAATTTTGGGTCATTCTTGATCTGTTTCAAAATTACTGTCAATGTTTTATATTTCTGAACTTCCTGATCTATTTAACAAATCTGTATCTGTTGTGTTTATACTAGTAAATGTTACTTCAAATGTTTCATGTATTAGTTTTGTAATGGCATTATAAAAATTGTAATATAGTGGATAAAACAACATTTATTAATTATATAGTTCTAAGTATAGAGGCCTCAGGAGGATGTCACAAAATCAATTATTTATAGGTTTGCTAGAGAGCTCAACAGAAGAATCTTCATTGCCTTTTGTACCTTTTTAAACTGCCTAAATTTCATAGCTGTGGTCTTCTTCCAGTAGTAATATGTTTCTACTTTCTCTGCGTCAGTCTTCAGATATCTCATGACTAACACTTGTAGAATCCATATATGCACTCTCAAAACTCCACTGAATCCATATGTATTATCCAGGATAAATTTCCATCTCAAAATCATTGATTTACTTATAACTTGCAAAGTTTCTTTTACCACAGAGGATTATATATTTGTTCTAGTATTAGATCACATGTATTTGGAAGAGCAGGACATAATTCTTGCTTAGGTCTGATCAAACATTAATGCAAGTTTCAAATTCAAATTATTTTCACACCATCCCATCATCCTGCCAACATTCAAATTATTACAACACTGAATCAAAGTTCTAGGAAGTACATTTTTGTGGTCTTATACTATTCTAGATTAAGTGCTTATTGATCCCTGAATTTGTGACTTAATAACTCCCTCAATTTTAGAATTCTGAAAATTATCTAATTTTTCAAATATAAATATATATTTGAAATATTGAATATATATGCTATACATTCAAATATACAGATCTTAGTTAATTTTTCTTTCCCATCAAATATGCCAATCATCTTAGCCCTGCTACATATGTTTTTAAGTGTGTCTACTTAAACATCCTTTTTCTTAAAAATAATATTTCTATATTTAAGCATCATATGAGTTATAACTAAGTCCACAACAAAGTTGTAGGCATACAATATTTTAACACAAATTATAACACCAGTGTAAAATTCTCTCCATCCACATTCCTGGTACCCTTTTGTCCTACCATTTTCTCTTTAAAATATTCATTTTTAAAGATTGATTATTAAAGTATGGATCCCATGCTTCAGTATTAATGACTATTTTTATCTATATACATATACCATACTAGCTATATCATTTCATATTTTTAAACTAGTTATTTAATTATTATAGGTCAATATTTATTTATAAGTTCCTTCATCCTCTTCTCTGTTGCATTGAACACCTTGACTAATTTTTAATATGATTTTTATTTTAATCATAGTGGCTTACATATCGTTCACAGTAATATTTTAGGTACTTATTAGCATTGAATCAGGGGAATTCCCATCACCAAATTGTCCTCCCTCCACCTCCCTTCCCATCCTGCCTCCCATATCCTCCACCCTCACCCCAGGGGCTGCTAGAATGAGTGGTCCCCTCTGTGTCCAGTTTACCACTTAGTGATCTTATAACTGTTTGGTTTTGGTACCTCCATTACTTCCCCCTCTAATTGGGAGGCGGGACTAGATAGTTAAAGGTATGTGGTTAATACCTTGACTATTAATAACAATTCACTGCTTCTTTCCTACAATTACAGTATTTAGATGAACAATAGATTTATACCTATTATATGTTTATTTTCCTTACTTCATTTGACTATAAAAAATTTACTCCCAAAGATTCAAGTGTCATATAAGCCATAACTTGGTTTTCAATTGCTGATCTAATTCACTCTGTCCAGAATGCTTCTTTATAAATTTAGCTCTCTACTTTATAGCTTTCTTCTTTACAACTGTACTCCATTTAATCTGGCTATTTCAGAGATTTCTATTGATGACTCTGGGTAGTAGGTATGATCTAATGTAAAGTATGTAACTTCTCTGAATGTTGCACTGGTGAAGGGGGGTGTTCTTTACATGACTGTAATCATACAACTATAATCATGTTTGTAATCATGGTATTTAAATAAAGATAATTATAAAAAAAGAGTAGAAAGTCATTTTATACTTTTTAAGGAGAAAAGGGATTTATGGAATCTAACAATTTTAATTGGGTATATTTTTTATTGTGTTGAGAGTTTACACTATTCTAAATAATATAGATGGTCTAGAAACTTCCAATAACAACTATTTTAGTTCAAGGAAATAATCAATTTATAAGAATTCTTTTTGGAATTAAAATGTAGCATAAAAGTTTATTGTTGATATATCCACGTATCTTACATAAGCACTACATTTTAAATATGGCTGATTGTTAGCTTCAAAAGAACTCTCTACCATTTATATTCCAACCAGCTGCTATGAAAGAAATAAGTATTAATGGACCTACCACACCTTCAGCCCCTTGTCTCTTGTCACTGTGCTTAGCTGCAGGAATCCCATTAACATTAATGGGAGTTCCATGCACACATCACCTGGAGAACAGACCCCTGGATGTTTGATCATTATCTTCCTAGACAGGTAGGAACGGCATCAATCAGGTATCCAGCTTAGTTTCACAGTATGTACTATTAAAGGCATCAGGGCAATAAAAACACAGCTTTCTAAGACTTTATGAAATGGTAAAATCTTGCAGAACAACCAAAGGTAAAGATTTCTAAAGGATTGAAGAACATGACGTTCCTGAATTCTTTTTCATAATTAGATATGACCTAAACCAAAGTATATGTACAATTTTCTTTCTAAAACAGCCATAATGGTATAATAAAGACAAGCTTCATTATAGAAAAATGGATTTGATTTACTCTAACGTAGCCAAATAGTGAAGATATAGTGTAGTTAACATAAAAACTGCTTGACCTCCAGATTTTTTCTTTTTTTAACATTTCCCACCATTCCATTTAAAAATCAAATACATTTTTCTATGTGGTTTTAAAACAAAGCAGAAATAAGTATTGTTAGTGTATGAGCTCTGTAATGTTGGTAGAAATGTTATAAAATTAAAGGCAAGCTTACAATTAGATTTTTTTATATATTTAACATATTGTAACAGAAGTATAATTTTAAAAGGAAATTATTTAAAGGAAAGCCTTTAAAGCCTTTGAAGTAAGTGAGACTTTGGTTAACTGAAAGATATGAATTTTATGATCAATGCAGCCTTGAATCATATTCTTAGTCATTTTCCCATTAGTGAAAAATTGTAAAATTTAATGCTTATATGAGACAGAGCACAACACACAATGAGCAACAAATGCTAAAACAAAAGGAGCAATTAATGTCCTATACTTATTAGGTACGAATGATAGCATAGTACCTAAGAATAGACTAAGCATAAGAAGTAGGTAGATAAACCTTATAATTCCTGGACTGCTACAAAATAATTGTATAAACCTCAACAACTTTAATTATACTTTTTTCTAATAAGTGTATGCATATGTGCCTGTATTTATATATACATATATATATTACATTCATACAATAGAATGTCATGCATGCACATTTTAAATATACATACAGTATGTAGATATATTAGTATTTTAGTTATATACAACTTTACAATCAACTAAACTGTCTTAACATTTCAACATTATATCTTGGTCCAGAAAAATAGTTCAGCTGCTAAATGTGTAGTTATAATGTCAAACTGTATAAGATTTACATTCAGATATTTTAATCAAAGACACTCATTGCGACCTAGTGATCTGCCTCCTGCTGACCTTTCGTAGTTATGTTCTGACAATTAGTAAATGGATAATTGGAAATGAAACCATTATTACAATTTTCTACTTATAGTGAGCCTTCCTCTTCCTCTAAATATCTTTTTGTTTGTTTGTTTGCTTTCTTTTTTTTTTTTTTTGTGGTTTTGCGGCCACACCCGGTGATGCTCAGGGGTTACTCCTGGCTATGAGCTCAGTAATTGCTCCTGACTTGGGGGACCATATGGGACACCGGGGAATAGAAACGTGGTCCATCGTAGGTCAGCCATGTGCAAGACAAAAGCCCTACCACTATGCCACCACTTCGGCCCTAATCTCAGTCTCATGTTTTTCTTTTTTTATTTATAATATCTTTATTTAAGCATCTTGATTACAAATATGATTGTGATTAGGTTTCAGTCATGTAAAGAACAGCCCCCTTCACCAGTGCAACATTCCCACCACCAATGTCCCAAATCTCCCTTCATCCCACCCCACCCCACCTGTACTCTAGACAGGCTTTCCAGTTCCCTCATTCATTCACATGGTTATGGTAGTTCTCAGTGTAGTTATTTCTATAACTGCACTCACCACTCTTTGTGGTGAGCCTTATAAAGTGAGCTGGAAGTTCCAGCCCTCCTCTCATTGTCTCTGAGGATTGTTGCAAAAATGACTTTTATTTTTCTTAAAATCCATAGATGAGTGAAACTATTCTGTGTCTCTCTGTCCCTCTGACTTATTTCACTCAGCATGATAGATTCCATGTACATCCATGTATAGGAAAATTTCATGACTTCATCTCTCCTGATGGCTGCATAATATTCCATTATGTATATGTACCACATTTTCTTTAGCCTTTCATCTGTTGAAGGGCATCTTGGTTGTTTCCAGAGCCTGGCTATTGTGAATAGTGCTGCAATAAATATAGGTGTGAGGAAAGGGTTTTTGTATTGTATTGTTGTGTTCCTAGAGTATATCCCTAGGAGAGGAATAGCTAGGTCTAATGGGAGCTCAATTTCCAGTTTTTGGAGGAATCTCCATATTGCTTTCCATTGAGGTTGGACTAGACGGCATTCCCACCAGCAGTGGTTAAGAGTTCCTTTCTCTCCACATCCCCGCCAGCACTGATTGTTCTCATTCTTTGTGATGTGTGCCAATCTCTGTGGTGTGAGATGGTATCTCATCGTTGTTTTGATTTGCATCTCCCTGATGATTAGTGATGAGGAGCATTTTTTCATGTGCCTTTTGGCCATTTGTATTTCTTTTTATCAAAGTGTCTGTTCATTTCTTCTCCCCATTTTTTGATGGGATTAGATGGTTTTTCTTGAAAGTTCTGTCAGTGCCCTATATATTTTGGAGATTAGCCCCTTATCTGATAGGTATTGGGTGAATAGTTTCTCCCACTCAGTGGGTGGCTCTTGTATCCTGGGCACTAATTCTTTTGAGGTGCAGAAGCTTCTCAGCCTAAAGTATTTCCATCTGTTGATCTCTGCTTCCACTTGTTTTGAAAGTGCAGTTCCCTCCTTGAAGATGCCTTTAGTCTCAACGTCATGGAGTATTCTACCGACATGTTGTTCTATATACCTTATGGTATCCGGTCTGATATCAAGGTCTTTAATCCATTTGGATTTTACCTTTGTACATGGTGTTAACTGGGGGTCAATGTTCACTTTTTTGCAGTTGGCTAACCAGTTCTGCCAGCACCACTTGTTGAAGAGATTTTCTCTGCTCCACTTAGAATTTCTTACTCCTTTGTCAAAAATTAGGTGTTTGTATGTCTGGGGAACATTTTCTGAGAACTCAAGCTTATTCCACTGATCTGAGGGGCTGTCTTTATTCCAATACCATGCTGTTTTGATAACTATTGCTTTGTAGTACAGTTTAAAGTTGGGTAAAGTAATGCCTCCATACTCCTTTTCCCTAGGAGTGCTTTAGCTATTCGAGGGTGTTTATTGTTCCAGATGAACTTCATAAGTGCTTGATCCACTTCTTTGAAGAATGTCATGGGTGTCTTTAGAGAGATCACATTAAATCTGTATAATGCCTTGGGGAGTTTTGCTATTTTAATGATGTTAATCCTGCCAATCCATGAGCAGGGTATGTGTTTCCATTTCCGTGCATCCTCTCTTATTTCTTAAAGCAGGGTTTATCTGGCTGGCTAGGCGGGTGTCCCCTTCCTCCCTCACCACTCCATGCTGTGCGCTCAGTAGAAGAGGATGGCCTTCCCAAATAGAGACAGACCGTTCTTCGGTCGAGGGTATATGAGTAGCTGCGCTCCCCAGCTAGAACCTCCAAACAAGCTCTCAAGGTCTTACGTCTCTTATTTTTGCTTTACAAGCTAAGGATTTAGAGTACTTTCCTACTAAAAAATGTTCAACTAAGGTATTTTAATACCTTAGTTGAGTCACATTTTAGTGGGATTATAGAATAATTGTATATATAGTATAATTGTAACCAACTATCCCCATAGGATAATTCTTCTGGCATCATAAAATGAACTGAAAATAAGAAAAATGAAGATAGATGAAATGTATTTATTTTTATTTTATTGTATTTTGGGGCCACACCTGGTTACGTTCGACGATTACTCCTGGTCTTCATTTAGGAATACTCCTGGTAGTAATGGAGACCATATAGAATGCCCAGAATTAAACTGGGTTAGCTGTATGTAAGGCAAATGCCCTACTGCTGTACTATCACTATGTATCCAATTAGAGACCTCTCTCTTGCTTTCTCTCTCTCTCTCTCTCTCTCTCTCTCTCTCTCTCTCTCTCTCTCTCTCTCTCTCTCTCTCTCTCTCTCTCACTTGCTCTCTCTGTCTTTCTTTGTCTCTATCTCTCTGTCTCTTTCTTTCTCTCTGTCTCTCTCTCTTGCTCCCTCTTTGGAATTTAGGGCCAAATCAGTGAAACTCTGGGGTTACTCCTGGCTATGCATTTAGAAATTACTCTTTGCAGTAACGGAGGAATGGGGCAATAAGGTAAGCCGCAGATTTAGCCCACTCTGGCTTGTGCAAGACCTGTGTACTGCCTGCTGTACTATCACTCCTGCTCTACTCTTTTTTCAGTACATAAAAATTTCTAAATTTAGAATTTTTTGAGTTCTTTTGAAGCTAACAAATAAGCCATATTTAAAATGTGGTGCTTATGTAAGATATGTGGATATATCAACAACAAACTCTAAATATCTAAATATTTACATGTCTAAAAATTAAGACACTTTTTTAAAGATCATAAGGCTATTGAGTGGTAAAATAGAATCTGATGCTTTTGAACTTATAGTTTATATATAATCCTTGTTAAATCATGCAGCTTATTTCATACCATTGAATGGATTAGAAAAAGGTGAAATTATATTTCAGTGACACAGTATCTAATCCACAATTCTATGTGACTAATACAAAATTTTAGCATTATAAAAGTCACCATTTAACTCCACGTATTGCCAGTAATCCTGCATAGGCCCAGACCTAAATTTTATAGGGCATATTTAGGGCAATGAGAAATAATTATTTTTTAAAAGTACATGTGTGGACAAAACTACTAATTCAGTCTCTTAACACTTTCTTCAATATACAAATGTAGACTCTGTGTATGATTTTCACCATCACAATTATTAATGATGATCATAAAAGTAAGCAAAGTTTACCCCAGTTTTTACCAATAATAGTAGGAAAGATGTATTTAGACGTGTTCTTTCAAATTATATATATGAATGAATATTATTATTATATTCCTAAAGAAATTTCAAGTACGTGATGTGTAAGCATTAAGAATCTTAACTCAAGAGCTTCAGAAGAGTGATATCAGAAAGAAGGCAGAGCACTTTCTCATTCTTATCCCCTTCCACTAAACCAGGCACATTTAATAACAATCCATCACTAGAGGATATCTGTGGGAGCCAGGGAACCTAGAAGCACAGTTCCAACAATGTGTAGAGTGAAAATCTCAATAATAAAGAGATAAAAAGGGTAGCTGAACAATTTCAATTTAGGAAATGAAAATCAAAGAGCCTCACCATTCTCTTAAAGGTGACACAAATTGTTGTATAAACAGAGTCTCTCGACCTGCACTTTTCCTTGGGAGTGTGTGTGGGCAAGCAAAGACAATGTAAACTTTTAGATTTTTAAGACAGATGCTATTTCTGCCTTTCTCTGCCCCCAAACTGAGGGGATCAGTACAAGTCAAGTAATCAGGAAAGAGCAAGTAACTCTATAAAAAAAAGTAGCAGCTCTCTAGAACCTTATGTGATAGTTAACAGAGAGGGCTGTAGTTCAACTGCCACCTGTATTCCACCAAGAGGAATTTGTGTACCTTGAAGGACAGGTCACCCGCAGGCCTATGCAACTAGCCTATGCACTCCCACCAGCAATCTCCGTGCCATTTGCTACTTCAATCAGCATCTCATATAATTCACAGATTGTGCACTCAAGAATCTGTTGCTTATACAGAAGCATGCACAGATAGTGGGCTTCGATTCACTGGGTTTAGGAAAAAATGAATCACCTTGAATATCTCGGTGCACTTCCTTGGGGAAAATGAACAGAAGGCTCTCAGCAACCAGTCTCGTTTGGGAATGTGAACAAAGACAAACAATTTTAAGAATGCTCCCACACAAGAAAAGAAGAGAGAAACAAAAGAATCCATATACAATCTGGAGATCAAATAAGTTCCTATTCCAACTAATAATTGTGGTATTCCTCAAAATCAATTTATAAAGTTTGAAGGAGCTGAATGATTCTTTGTTCTTGAGTTCCCAATAATAAGAAACTTGAACATTTCAAGACTATGTTTTAAAAATGAGCTAACATTTGTAATTATACACCTTTACTCAGCATAATAGTTTCGAGACATTATTATTTAGTTTAACATTTTTAAGCAACAATTCATGATTATTTCTATTTCATAAATGCTGAAATTGAGACTCAAGGAGGTCATACAACTTATTCAAGTTTAGAGAGAGAAAATTGAACAAATTCGTTTCATAAATCTGTGAGGGAAATACTCTGCATTTTTTATTATTTGACATTACTGAGTAGAATTATTTTTATTTTGATATTGTGCACTTTTAAATTTTAAATTGATTTTAAAAACAATTTTCTTTTAAAAAGTTATTCCAACATAATAAGCTATTGCAGATACTTGTGGGACTAAATATCAATTGGCTGGAGGCTTATTTTAGCATTTTGAATAAAGAATTATTTTTGCCAGTGTAGTCAGATTGAGTTTATAGACTCAAATAAGATGAATTTGATCAATTTGCTCCTATTTTCCCAGTTTCATCCATTAGGTCTATCTATGTAACCTCTAGGTACTATGACAAATGTCAGATTTTCCCATCCAAGTGTCCTAGAACAAGAAGCTCTATGAGCTGTTTCTAGGGCGGGGGCAGGTTATCATGAAGATCAACTAAGTCTGAAATATTTCAGCATCATATTTAACTCTCAAAAATTTTTTATATATTTTATTTAAACACCTTGATTACATGCATGATTGTGTTTGGGTTTCAATCATGTAAAGAACGCCACCCATCACCAACACTCAAAATTTGCTTTAGCAATTGTAAGATCCCGAAAAGTACTACATGAAAGAAATCTTTTCTAAATAACCTGAAAAGCTTATCCCAATTTTAATGTGAATCGTGACAGATTTTTTTTGACACATTAAAACTGATTGACATACACTATGTTTTGAAAAGAGAAGGCAGAGGAATAATGGAAAAGATAAGATTACTAAACTGCAGACAGCAAAGTGTAGTTTTAAGTCTCCAATGTCTTTTTTGCCATCGTAGCACATCTTTTCATGTAGGGGAAAAATAGTAGTAGTATAAAAAACTTTACTGTATTTTGTTGTTAATTTGTTTTGTTTTGTTTTTGGGGGGGGCACACTTGCAGTACTTGGGTCTTACTATTGGCATCGTGCTCAAGCTTAACTCTTATTGATGCTCTGTGCACCATATGTGATACTGGGATTGAACCCAGGTTGTCTGAATGCAAGGCAAGTACTATACAGGCTTTACTATCACTTTAGCTTCTATTATTGTTTTGATATCAAATGTAGTTACATTGAAAAACTATGGGAAGAAAACTAATTTGAGGGCTGGTACAATAGTACAACAGATAAGGTGTGTTTGTTTTGCACACAGCCCACCTGGTAGTTGATCCAGCATGCTATAGGGTCCTCAGTGCCCTACAGGATGATTCCTAAGTGCAGAGCGAGGAGTAACATCTGAGCACCACCAGGTATGACCCAAAAACAAAATATCGAAAGAAAAAACAACTTAGAATGTCTATAAATTTAAGATGAATTAACCATAGGTATAAAAAGTCCTTCATTTTCCTTGTTGAACTTTTACTCACTTTTTATTTATTTTATTAGCCAATTCCATTCCTTTATTGTGATTTTTTTCATCCTTAAATTCTCCCTCTTTACACTCCCATTATAAAATTGGCAGTCACTCGCAAACATTTATAAATTTATTTATGTTTACATCTCCTTAATCCAGAACTGAAGCTATAAATTTTCATATATTCCTCAACAAATAACATATTCAGACTGAGACATCAGTAGCTTTGGTTCTCATAGGGATTTAAGATAGAAGTAGCTAATGCACAGAAAATTTATTTTATAAAATTAAATAATCTGGGGTATATAAGGAAACTACTTACTCCATTAACAATGCACTCCCTTTAGTAATTGCTAGTGTCTCATATAATATATACAAATAACATTCTTCTTACACAAACCTAACGCTTAAAGCAAAATTTTATTTAAGAACATAGACAATCTAATAAACAAGAGTGTTTTAAATTTTCAAGTTCTAATTTTAATGAAGTTGCTAAAAGGAACATATAAATGGTTGAATCAAAAAATAATGAACTATTGATTCTTTTGTTGTGAACTCATTCTATTCTTTGGCATAAACTCTGCAATCACTATGTATTACATAAACGAATTATAGTCCATGAAGGAGAATGTGAAACAGACATGACAGCTATGATTTTCTCATTAAAACCAAACTAAGAGAGAGTGTTTGTATTTAGAATTAACTAAGTGTTTTTAATGTTTTAGTTTTATTATTCAGATGACCACTTGAAAATCTATAGACATATAGACTACAGACCCTTCAGGGTCACACACAATTTTAGCAATATCACTGATATTTTGAATTAACCACACTTATAAAAAGCACGAGACACATAGGTGAATGCAAGATATTTTTTAAATTACAAAATTATCTTCTAGGTAATATCTTCTTGATATTTTCAATGGCCAAATAAAGAGGAAAGATGAAAGATGGTTTTTAATTCTCCAATCACACACTGATATAGTTTTTGAAACAGCATCTAGCTTATTATTTTTATTATGCTTCTAGGTCAGGGTTACTTAAAAAAAATAGCTATATTTGCTGGTTTCACAGTTATCTAAGATAGTAAGAAAAAGACTATCCTTTATCCAAAAGGACAGACAGTAGGATAAAAGACAATAGACTTCTTGTGCAAATTATACACACATAAACACAAATTCTACATATCTATACTTCAAATCCAGAATCTGAGAGAATATTATTATCACTGCTTACCCTGCCCCTCCATAAATTTCTTTGTGTGCAGAGAAACAGTACTCTTTGAGTTGAAATTTTCCTTCTGTCCTATTTTATCAAAGCTTGCTTAAATTCTCAAAGCGTCCAAAACCTTACCTGAAATAAAAAACTGTTTTCCATTAAGTAATTTTCAGGGGACTTTTAGAATATCTTTCCTCAATGATCATAGGGTATTTCCACATGTGCTGTCATTGTAAGGTGAAAAATTTGGAAGGACAGTCACACCATCTGTCTTGAACTAGGTTTCCTGACACCCTGAGCTGCTCTGAAATGGCCAATGGCTTCCTGCATAACAAAGACCTTGCCCCTTGGCATTGTTTGTTCCTTGACCTGTGCTGAGTCCTTCAAAGGGGGTTTGACTGCAACCATTTCAGGACTTCTTTTCAGGGGCCTGATTTTCAAAAGAAAAAAAAATATTTATGCATATAGAAAATTTGAAATGCTCTGGCCTTAACTTCCATCTAAGCCAATAGAATACACTCTAGACATTGGTTCTTGGCTTTGTTTCTTTGATCCCAGAAAAAAAAAAAAAACGTATTACTTAGCTTTTATTTATTTCTTTTAAGAAATCTTTTAGATATAATTTATATGTTAAGCAATACATATATAACGTTGAAGCTAGTAAGTTAAATGTATTTGGACTATTCTTATATAGAAGTTGTTTCATAATACATGAAAAATATACCTTCTGCCCAACAAAATCCCAGTGCCTCTCAGAGTGGAAGTCACAGAGAAGCTATTCTTGTTGCCATGTTAAGCACCACTTATAACTTATAAATACAATGCTGTACAATCACACCGTAGGTTACTCTGCCCAAAGAAGGATTACAGCTGTAACTCAAAATTTTTATGAAAGAAACACACAAAAGAAGGGAAAATGTCAACTATTGTGAAACATTTTTCTCTAAGAAATGTATACTTTCGTGTGCCTGACATATAAAGACATACAAATAAGTCTTCTTTTTCTTTTTTATTTTGCCATGAGTGTAAGACGTATGTTCTTTCATTTAAGCCAGGGTTATCTTTTTAAGAGTCTATTGTATGAAAATTAAGCAGATCATTGTTAAAGATGCTTCAGCCATTTCTAAGAATGGATGAATAAACACAAAAGGATATTTCCTCTGTCAACATAATTAATGGCAAGATTTTATGAGCTTCATTTAGTCCCCAAGACATGGTTAGATACAATACATGGTGGGTATGTTTATGTGCACCATAGTATAAATATGTAAAAGTCACATCATTAAATCTTTTCTATGTCGGTATTCATAACACACAAAGCTGTTTTTAAATTATTTAAAGATCTATTCTCTCTTCCATATACATTAATACTAATAAGAGTTGCTATCAACATCAAAGGGAAACTAGACCCTAATTAGTGTTCCAACGTGCACTGAGAGTCACATCCTGTAGTGAACAAATATGGAATAAGTTGAGCATTAGAGAATCTAATAGTTCATATTCTCTTTTTTTCTGGTGATTGCAAGAATCCAATTTCTTTTTGTTTTAATTAACTTTTCTTTCTTTGTAGCACTGTGATTAAAATACTGTTAATGATAATTTCATACATACAACATCCCCACACCACACCCTCTATCAGGGTATGTGCTTTTTTCCCACCATTGTCTCAGAAGAACCAAAATCTTAACAATATAATACATTCACTTTTCATTACAATTTATAAGCATAAGTGTTCATGTAAACAATTTCCAAAAATAAGAATATAATTAAAATAAATGATACTGTTTTATAGCATATAAATAATGAGAGAAACTCAAATAAAATTAAAGTGTATAACTTTGTTTTGTTAATATTGATTATTATTTTTACCACATATGTGTTGTCTTTTCAAAGGTCTAGTCCCTATTAAGATTCTGATAACATATAAGGCTGGGATTGAAAATATTTGTTACACAAATTCTCAGTATGTTAGAAATCTTGCTTGCTAGATGCTAAAACACACACACAAATGTTTATTTATTATTCAATTCTTAAATATAAATCAACTAAATAGACATATCTTTAAGAAAATGAACTAGTATGAATGAGCTTTTCTGAATAACAAAGTATTATATACAAATACTTAAAAATCTCAAATAAAAAATTCACTTTAAGAATTTAATTTGACTGCTACTTTAATCATTCTGAACTGAATCTCAAAGTTATCTTCAGACAAATAAAATACATATTAAAAAACTACAGTTAAGATTTTTAGGTATAGAATTTGTATGGAGGTATTGCCAGCAGTAGCAATTACCAAATGATGGTCAATATTGTCTATCAATAATATCTTTCATGTATTTTTAGGAAAAAATATTAGGTGCTCAAATTATTACATTTATGAATGTTTTATTGCTAAAAATGTAATATTTTATGTTTGCCTAAAATTTGAGATAATTCATTTATGTAAATAAATATCTCAGTAATATTGAAATTAAAATGATTTTTAAATTTAAAAATATTTTTAAAAGAACCAAATAATAAATCATAAAATTGGAGAGTATTTGTTAGTAATATTTTTTAATTTTCTTTCAAATATATCAAGCTGTTTATTCTTTACAAACCCCCAGAAGTAGTACATTTTTATACTCCTTTATCATTTAGAGTATTTTTTAGGCGATACCTGATTATGATTGGCAATTACTCTTGGCTCTGAACTCAGAGAACTCTCCTGACAGTGCTCAAGAGATCATGTAAGCACTGGCCATCAGGTTTTTTGACCAGATAATCATAATATGATCATATTGGCCACATGTAAGTCAAAATACTCATTATCTTAGTTGTCTTATTGGCTTTACCCCCTTACCTGCCGCTCTCCCCCACTTCTTTCTCATGTAACCTCAACCCTATTATCAGTGACCACTGATTTTTATCTTTATTGTGTTTTATTTGTTCATCAATACTATATCATATTAATATAAATATATTCAATCCTCTTCATTTCTGAGTTATTTATTCACACAATTCCCCATATTATTTTCATTAATTATAAATAGAAAAATTTGTATTTTTAAATAGTTGAATAGCATCTAATTGTGTAAATGTACAACATATATTTATCCAATCATCTATGAATGGGCATTGCAGGTGCTTCATTATTTCAGTTATTGTAATTAACAGTGCAGAAAATATTGGGGTGGAATAACTTTTGTGTTAATGTTTTCATATTTTTATTAAATACCTAAAAATGGGATTGTTGCATCACATAGCAGTTTTACCTTTAGCTCCTTAAGAATGAGCCACTGTTTTAGTTCTGTTTGCACCATACATTAAAATTATGGTGTAAAGCAGGGGTCCTCAAACTTGCGGGCCATAGTTTGAGGACCACTGGTGTAAAGGGTGGGGTGCATGCCAGTGACCTCTGTGTGATGCCCAGAACTCATATGCTCTTCCAAACTCTCAAACTCAGTAGTTCTCCCTGAGCATAGAGCAAAGAATAATCCCGAGTAACACTGGGCATGCCCTCCCTCAAAAAACAAAATCTAATAATGTTTGCAAGTTTACATATTAATAAATAATACAATATAGTTCCTTATTCTCCCTACCCTGAATGTGAATTCCTATTATCACTGATTTTTTGGGGGGGCCACACCCGTTTGATGCTCAGGGGTTACTCCTGGCTAAGCACTCAGAAACTGCCTCTGGCTTGGGAGGACCATAGTGGACGCAGGGGGATCAACCTGCGGTCCTTCTTGGCTAGCACTTGCAAGGCAGACACCTTACCTCTAGCGCCACCTCGCCGGCCCCAATTCTCACTGATTTTGATGCAGACTATTTTCTCTTATGTGAATTACAACATGATTTAGGTCTTAACTTATATCATAATCAGCATTCTTTTTTTTCACATGTCTATTGGTCATATATATCTATACGTGTGGAAATGTTTAAGTGAATTGCTCCACATTTGCTGTTATTTTTGTTGTTGCTGTTGTTTCTATGTAACGTGAGATTTTGAAATGCCAATAATATAATTTTTTTTGTTTTTGGGGCCACGCCCAGTGACACTCAAGTGTTACATCTGGCTATGCACTCAGAAATTGCTCCAGACTTGGGGAACAATATGGGGCACAGTGGTCCATCCTGGGTTAGCCATGTGTGAGGAAAATGCCCTACTGCTTGCACCATCACTCTGGCCCCAATAATAGTAAATTTTTAATCATTTATTTTGTCAAATATTTTTGTACCCTGAACAGTCTGTCTTTTCCTAATCTATATTTTCTTTTTCTGTAATAAACCTTTTCAGTTAAGCATTTTTCAAATTGTTCACCTTCATTTTCCTTTTCCTTATTGTTAGGAATATTGTTAGAAATTTCATTTCCAATGAAAACGTGAGATATTTCATTTATGTTATTGTCTCTGTGTTTTAGTATTTGGAGTATTGCACTGTCTTTAATATTTGAAATTTTATATGGATGTTGTAACTAGTAACTTTCTGAACTCATTTTTCTAATAACCTTATAGTAAATTCTCTAAGTGTTTCTATATATACTGTTATAGTATCTGCATATGTGATAGTTTAACGTCTAATCATGATTCCTTTTTTTTTTTTTTTTTTTTTTTTTTGGTTTTCAGTCCACACCTGTTTGATGCTCAGGGGTTACTCCTGGCTAAGCGCTCAGAAATTACCCCTGGCTTGGGGGGACCATATGGGACGCCGGGCAATCGAACCACGGTCATGATCTTTCCGTGGCTAGCGCTTGCAAGGCAGACACCTTACCTCTAGAGCCACCTTGCTAGCCCCTAATTATGATTCCTTCCTTGTATTTCTTCTTGCTTAACTGTTCTAGCTAAACACACTATGTTAAATATATTGCTATAACAACAAACAAATTATATTATATATTTTGAAAAAAAACTTTCAGGTTTGCACTATTGAGATTTGTTTTGTCTGTGGGTATATGTACCATACAATACTTGATAATCTTAATTTTAAACAAAATCTTGATATATTCATTAACATTAACATTCATTAACATTGACATTAACGTTTGAGTAGTTCCAAATTTTATTCTCCTCAAGGATATTTTCTCATTGAATATTTATTTGATAAACTATGTTCAACCTTTCCCTAAAAATCGGTCTTTTTTAACTGCAAATAAAAACAAATTTATATATCATCTTTAAAATATAAACATAAATAAACCTATTCCTGTTTCTTATAGTCCTAGAATGTTATGCTTAAAAATAAGCAAGTATTCTTAAACCAAATCCCTACTTTTAATTTAAATAATTTTATATTACCTGTAATATAATACCAGTACAAAAATAAACATCATTTTTTAAAATTTTGTTTAACTCCTTTTTTTGAGTGACCAAGGTTGAGCACAGTACTTCACAAATGAGAGGCATACTACTACCACTGAGCCACACCCATTGGTTAAAATCCAATATTTGATACAATTCATCTTTATTTTCAGTTAAATTTTTCATTTCCAACATAGCTTATAATATAGTCTGCAAGTTTAAAGCTAAATCTTTTTGCCCATCATAGATAGTTCTCACTGGGAATAACTTGATGTTTCAATTGGTCAAAAGGCACCTTACTGTTTTATTTTTCATTCTTTAGCCTTCAGCTAATTTTATGATTGATTCCATAAGGTTTAGATGAGCTAATTTAATAATGGAAGCCATTATGGTCTCTTATGGTATGGTGTACAACCTTCTTTACTCACAGTTCACTTATTTAAATGTTAATCTTATCCCAAAAATACCCTCCAAATTGACATATAAAATAAAGCATCATAGAATCATATTGGTTAGAGTAAAACTAATTAGAGAATTAATACAAAAGTAATATGAATGTGAGGTCAACAGTAAATTTTAGTTTTCAGTCTGAGGTTACCTGGTATTTTTTTTGTTTTTGTTTTTGTTTTTTGTTTTTTGAGCCACACCCGGCGGTGCTCAGGGGTTACTCCTGGCTGTCTGCTTAGAAATAGTTTCTGGTAGGCATGGGGGGCCATATGGGACACCAGGATTCAAACCAACCACCTTAGGTCCTGGATTGGCTGATTGCAAGGCAAACGCCGCTGTGCTATCTCTCCGGGCACATGGTATTTTTAAAAACTAAAAATTCAATGTTTAACGAGAAAAAGTTTTATACAGAGAATAATAAATATGATTTTATACATAAAATAACTAAGAACTAGAGTAATAGATTTATCCTGATGATATAGATATGTTCTTATCATTCCTTTTACAGATTGCACTTGTTATATGAATATATGTATATATAAATTGATTAACATACTAAAATAGATTATAAGTGCTCAGAGCTTTCTCCATTCTCTATTCTGTCATTAAAATAGATTTTAGGACCAATAAGTAAAATCTCTAGTTATAACTACTTATACATTTTGAAGTTATTTGAAAACTTTTGATGATATAAATTGAAAGTTAAGAATTTTATATTTGAAAATGTTGATTTATCTTAAAGGAAAATTGATATATATTAATGTTATAATTGAATCTATTGATATATTAAATACAAATGGGAAACATGTGATAGGCAATTGTTAATATAATGTGGCAGAATATCTGAAGCTTGTTCTAGGATTTTTGTGGTAACTGATATTAAAAGTAATAAAATTAGATACTTAGTTGCGATTACTCAACAAAATATTAAAGTTGTAATATTTAAATTAAATATTTAAAGATTTAATGTGTTTCCTTACTGTTTATAATTAAATATGAGATTAAAGATAAATTGGAGGAGTTATTAGAAAATGAACTAGAGTTTGATAAACTGACTTATTCTCAAATTATCTACATGTCAAAAATATTAAAATGTGTATTTCAATACAAATATTAGTTATCATTGAAAATCACTGTTAAAGATGTTACCAAAAACTGTAATCAGGCATTATCAAAAGATTTAATCAATCAGCAGAAGTCATGAATATGGATGGGATTAAACCAGTAGATATTTCTATTATGAACTAAAGGGTCACAGTAAAACAAAATTAAGAAAATTGTTTAGACTTCTGAGGTTCTGTATGTCAATGTCATAGACTTATCTAACAGAAACATTCTTATACTTTAGGAGAAAAAAAATGCCCCTGAGGAATATATGCTCCCTCAGTATAAGGGAGTAATGTGTCCTAAATATTATTTTGTTACTCTTTTTATTTTGTTTATCAATTATATTATTAGCAACAATATTTTAAGTACATTAATAATTTTATTAGTTTTACAGATTCAAAATTTATACATACGTCAATTTTACCCACATCCTATTTTTAGATAATACTGGGTCTTAAATTTGATGTTAAGGGACCATAGAGATAGCACAGTGGTAGGGTGATTGCCTTGTACTCAGCTGACCAAGAATGGACATGGGTTCAATTCCCTCATCCCATATGGTCTCCCAAGCCTGCCAAGAGTGATTTCTGAGCACAGACCTAGGACTAATCCCTGAGTGCCACTCAGTGTGGCCCCAAAACAACAAAAAAAAATGATGTTAAAATTAGTTAAAATTTAGGGGATGTTTAGTATGGGATAAATGCCTTAAAAGGACACAAATTATGGAAATCTAGTAGAGTATTATGAAATAAATTATTATTTATTATGAATTCTGATCAGAATTCATACATTGACCTGACCTCAGAATGACCCTCTCCTAGCATTGTGACATTACTGAAGTTAAATGTCTATTCTCTTAGTGAAATCTGGGCTGCATTTATAACTTATATGGAATGTGATAAAAGTACACACTATGACTTCTAGAGATTGGGCATCAAAAGGCCTTTCATTATATATTCTTATTCTTTCTAATCACGAATCCTAAAATCTTCATGAACCAAAGCCATGGAGCTACATGAAGGAGAAATGAGATGCTCCTTCTTCCACCCAATCAACTAACTTATGAAGAAAGCCTTCTTAGGTTGTTTAGGTCAGTTCAGCATCAGACATATATGAATAATAAATACTTACAAATACTTTGTTTTCTGGCCCACACTCAGCAGTGTTCAAGGCTTACACCTAGTTCTATACACAGAGAATACTTTTGATCTTAAGCTTGAGAAAACATACATGGTGACAGAGATCAAACAGGTAGAGTGCACTAAAGGCAAATACCCTACCTGCTGTATTGGTTCAATACTTATAGTCTTTAGCCACTAAATAAACAAAAAATACAGGTTAAAGATCTTTTCCCACCATGATATTATTTGGATAGGACTTTTAATGTAGTAATTAAGATTATAGGAGATCATAAGGGTAAAATCTAAATCCACTAATAGTGGTGTCTTCTAAGGTGATGAAGAGGCAAAAAAAAAATGTCTGGTCATATGATTACACATTGAAAATAAGTCTATCTGTAAGTCAAAGCAAGAAGTTTTGGGAAAAAATTGTTTCCACCTTGATCATAGATTTTCTTCCTTTAAACTGTGAGAATATAAATGTTCATAATTTACGCCTATGGCATTCCATTACATACATCTTGAGAAGACTGATGGAGATCCCAAGAATTTCCCTGGCATTCATGTTACTCTCCTTAATAACATAATCTACAGTGCTGTTAGATTTACCACCTTTATAGGTAAACTAAACACACTTTCTCCTAAGTCAATATAATTTCTACCCTCTGGATAATATTCAAATTCTGCCTGTCATGACTTACTTAACTTAAGATTACTTGACTCTTCCTCCAGCCATCTCCTGCCAAATACAAGCAGTAAATGCTGTAGTCAGTGTTGGGAAACTTTTTAGACAAAAGTCATTTAACTCTTTATAAGATGATTCGGTGTCAATATAGTATAGAAGATGGGCTACAGGTCACTAGCAAATAGCCTAAGTGTTTGTCATGACATGCACCAAGACTGAATAATAGGGGACTGGAGTGGTAGCACAGCGGTAGGGCATTTTGCCTAATACGTGGCAGACACAGGACAGACGCGGGTAGGTTCCTGGCATCCCATATGATCCCCCTTAAACACCGCAGGAAGTGACTCAAGCGCCCACCCAAAAAAAAAAAAAAAAAAAAACCATATATTATGATTTAAAGAGTCTAACATGGCCCCCTGGCTGGATGCTCTATAGTTTTTCTGTGAAAAATCAGTCACTTTGAAATTCTTAATTTTTCCATGTTTATTCATAGAACATATAATTAGTTACATATGAATGATCCCTCCTTTAAACCATCTAAAAGTTATCATTTTTTGTTTGTTTTTTTTTGGGGGGGCACACCCATTGACGCTCAGGGATTACTACTGGCTATGCATTCAGAAATCGCTCCTGGCTTGGGAGGACCAGGTGGGACGCCAGGGGATTGAACAGTAGTCTGTCCTAGGCTAGCGTTTGCAAGGCAGACGCATTACCTCTAGCACCATCGCTCCGGCCCTAAACATTATCATTTATTATCTATTACTGACATAGTTTCCTCTGGATCAGAAAATAATATCCTTGAACTTTGCTGATCATACTTTTTTGCACTATTGGTTCATCCTGAATCAGCCTCATGCAAGGCAAACGCCCTACCACAATACTATCACTCTTAACCTTCACAGAATTAAAGCATCTAGTCTAGAGCTGTATAGGAAGTTAACTTGAAAAAAAATACACAAAACTAAAGAATATTTGGACTAGTATTATTTGGAATGGCAAAGGAACAAAAAATAAATTATTCATTATTATGTCTCTTTTGAGCTTTCAAATTCTAAATTTCTGTATTTTTATAATCACAAAACATTTATAGTTCTGCTATTTTCACTTATGTTTGACTTATATATCATCTTATCAATCATATTGCCAATTTCCATAAAATGAAAAGACTTTGTATAATGAAAAATGGATTTTTTTATTATGAAAACAAAGATGCAAAGAAAGAGGGCAAGGTGAAGTTACAGTGGGAAGACAATCACCCATAAACAGAATTCTCCGAAGAAATCCCCTTACTGACACCTTGATTTTGAACTTTCAGCCAAAGAAATTAAGAAAATTAAGACAAAACACATGCACAATTATTTTTTTCCCTCAAGTCCCCAGATTGTAGTACATTATAACATTTCTTAGCAGTACACAAAGCAATCTAAAGCCACAAAATTTATGTAACTCCTTTAACATTAAAGGCATAGTATTTTTTTACAGTTCCATGCACATACATATTAGTTTAGTTAACCTCAAAAGTTTAAGTGGTTTTTATAAGAGTTAGAGTCAAAGGAGCACAGCCAAAACAGTGTTAGAGTGGCAATTGTTGTTTGCGTAGGCCCAGCCAAATATGGGGGAAATGAAAAGGAAAAGCCTTGACCTAAATACAAGGGAAACTTACCCCTGAAGTTTCTCTTATCGGTGACTTGAGAAAATTCACAATTACTTGACAATCAGTTTTCTTACTTACAAAACAGAATTTCTATAACTAACTAGTTTAAAAACCCAGAATATTATACAGGTGACGTCATATTTAAAATGAGTATAAGCAATCGATTAAAGTGTTTTTGTAGGGATCTTGAAATGTTTTTGGCAATATTCTGCATTTGACCTAATTTACTGAGCATTTCAATTTGACACTGAGATCATTTTGTTCTACTGAATCTTAATTTCTTGAAATCTAAATGTAGCATAATATAAAATTTCTATATGAAACAATGCTTGTCTAAAATAGTTTTACTTTAAAAGAGAAATAATTTAAGGTTTTATTTGACCTAATTTAAGGACAGTTGATAATGTAACTATATTACATTTCCCATGTAAACAAGAAACATAGGATGTTTGAAGATTGAATGAGACAATGTGTATATAATGTTTTAACATTGCACATATTAGCTTCATCAAGTATCATAATTATATAAATATCAATAGTGCATACAGTTATATTACTAATTAACAGATATCCCTGAGTACTAAATTTGCAAAATTTTACATATTGAATGAGACTTTGGATATAACAAACATTTTTATTTATTTATGGTAACCTAAAATTTGTTCTATTTCAAAAAATGATATCCATGTAAATAAGAGTTGTTCACTGTTAGGAAAAGTAAACACAAAAGGAGTTGCTTACAAATTATATCTGTAAAAATAAATCATTAAGGGTCAAAGCATCCTTGAAACTGAACAAAGAAAAGGAACTTGTCCTCAAGTTTATATGTAAACAGTGCTTTTAACAGTTAGGTACTGTCCTAGACTTTTGTAAGTGTACCCTTTCAACACATCCCTTACTTAAGATCAGATGCAAAGCATATCAATTATCATTGTTCATGCAATGTATTTTAATACTGTAAATATTATAACCTAGTGAAAATAATTTGTTCCAATTGTGTATATTACATTAGTTTATTGCTAAAAGTGACAGTGAAGTGGGTAGGTGAAAATACTTGACATAACTTACAGTGATTCTGTATAGTAAATTTCATTAATATAACAGTGTTCTATTCAATTGTATGTGATAAGTAGGAGATAGAAGTAGTTTAAAATATCTTACTTTCAAATAATCTAACGATTTTTTTGTGTTTTTTTTTGGGGGGGGGTCACACCCGGCAGTGCTCAGGGGTTACTCCTGGCTCCATGCTCAGAAATTGGCACGGAGGACCATATGGGACGCTGGCATTCAAACCGATGACCTTCTGTATGAAAGGCAAACACCTTACCTCCATGCTATCTCTCTGGTCCCTGATCTAACGATTTTTTAGTGGATGGTTTAATTTCTCTCCTAATACCTCAAGTAGAGTTAGTGTATACCTAATGCCTTCTATTAAAAATAGGCAGACAAAATTTAGGAAATCTAAAGGTTGAAAGATTGCCAGAAAATTTTATTATTCTAAAATAATTTTTTAAATATTTGTGACTTATATAGATGAAAATCTGGATTTGGTCTGAGCCACATATAATTCACAAATAGAAATAATAATTAAAGAGTTAACTAAGATAACAGAAAACAGCATAAGAGCAGAAATGAATGTTTGATACTTTCATTTATATTTTTTGACTTGTATCATATTATAATATTATAACTTAGATTCTTCAATGTGTTCTTGTTTTGGTTTTTTTTTTTTTTTTGGTGCCCATCTGAGGATGCTCAGGGTTTACTCCTGGCTCTACACTCAGAAATCGCTCCTGGCTTGGGGACCATAAGGGACACCTGGAATTAAATCCAACTCTGTCCTAGGTCAGCCATGTGCAAGGCAAACACCCTCCCAATCCAGCCTAAAATTTTTCATTTTTTATGGGTAATGTATTATTTTTAGCAATTTTAAAATTAAAATTATTTAAAATGTTTTCTCTAGCCTAGAGATATTTGAGACTAAAATATGAGTTCAAATTCCGTTGAGAGATTTCTTTAAAAACGATACTTAGGTTGGCATGACTATTTCCTAAAGAATCTTCTAAATTTAACATAAAAAGTAATGTGATTATTATGTTATATTAATATTTTTAATATACTTTTCTTTTTTATATAACTTATTTTGTGAATAAATTATTAAGCGCCAGAAGAGGTTTTCTTTAAAATTTTAAATATACATTTTATTGTACATCAGGGTCCATTTACACAGAATGTGTGCTGAATATTTATGTTCTTTTTATGAAACTAGCAGCGTATTTTTATGATTTTGCATTATTATAGATATTTATAATTTGTTACTTTTATGGCATATATGTATAAAATCTGTAATTTATTTGGTGCTTAATGCTTATTAGAAGTAAAACTATATTTAACCCATACTGATGAGAAAATACTATCTAGCTTATCAAAGTACACTTTGTAGCACTACTTCTGTTACTTAACATAAAGAGAAAAATGTCATATCACATGAGATATATTATGCCCAAATTTATTTTCTACAGTGTTTTTTATTTGTTTTGTTTTTTTGTTCTTTTTTTTGGGGGGGGCCACACCTGTTTGATGCTCAGGGGTTACTCCTGGCTAAGTGCTCAGAAATTGCCCCTGGCTTGGGGGGAACATATGGAACACCGGGGGATCGAACCGCAGTCCTTCCTTGGCTAGCGCTTGCAAGGCAGACACCTTACCTCTAGTGCCACCTCACCAGCCCCTCTACAGAGTTTTTTATACCAAGGTATTTTATTCAAAGACCAGTTCTCTAATTATAATATTTTTTCATGATTAAAAATCAGATATTTTAGTTTTATTTTCTATGTGGATTAATGACACTAATTTTTATATAAGAATCATTTTTTCATCCAGCTTCTGATCATTCACAATAATTGTCATCATATACTCTCCTAAATCGAATACACACCTTTGTCTCTATAGAGTTTATTTAACACTAGGTAAGTTATGTAAAATAAAAATTCAACTCAGAGAAATTCCGCAAATCTTTACTCCAATATGGTTTATTATCAGAAGAATCGCTTTGACCTAGGTTTGCTGAATTTTTATATTTTCATAGACTGTTCAGATAGTTGAGAGGGGACTTCTTATCTTCCTGTATTCAGCTCAGGGCTTCAAATAAATCTACTTTCATTCACACAACAATGAATGTAAACTCAGATGTATCCAGGTGAAAGGGCTATGGAATTATAGAGTAGAAAATAAAGAGAATAAAAGCCTCAAATGTTATATGATGTTACCTAGCATTCTAGCAAATAAATGATATCCACATAGTGAACTAGGGACTGAATAAGTAGAAGAAAAATCCACTTAATACAATCAACCTATTTTTTAATTATCAAAGATATATACCAACAATTTTTCCTACATATAAAATATACATACTAAATTTTTTGGGGGGCCACACCTAGTGACACTCAGAGGTTATTACTACTGGCTATGCAATCAGAAATCACTCCTGGCTTGGGGGCCATATGGGAAGCAGGGGGATCTAATCGTGGTCCGTCCTGTCCTAGGTTAGCTGCCTGCAAGGCAATCGCTCTACTGTTGCACCACCGCTCCAGCCCCACTTACTAAATTCTTGTTGGGCATATTAAACATGTCATTTGAGAGAAACCTACTTTTGTAATAAAAGACTTTATAATATAGCAATATTTTTCCAAAGATCAAGATAGATACACTAATATTATATTCAGAGAATAACCAAATCAGTATAACTGTTTTGGGATTAAATTTCAAGTACAAAAGCTATTTACAAGGTTATTTACCCTATATTCCATTTGTATTAGAGATAAAACATTTAAGCATACATGATAGCAAAGTTATATGTTACATACTTGATTATACAGATAAGACAAAGGCAGTATCAAGAGGAGGTTTTGGAAGATTATATATCTATATCTATATAATTAATATATATCTTATATTATATAGTATATATATAAATATATATGTTTGGTTTTGGGTCACACCCAGGGGTTAGTCCTAGCTCTGCACTCAGAAATTGCTCCTAGCTCGGGAGACCTTATGGCTCGCCAGGGATTGAACCCAAGTCCCTCCTGAGTCAGCCACATTTAAGTCAAAAGCACTACCACTGTGCTACCACTCCAGCCCCAGGGAGATAATATTAATTAACTAATTTTGTATAAATTTGTAGACTGTTTTTCTGTAGTTACTACAGTAAGCTGAAAATCTGCCTGCTGCTCGACTCCTGCAAGGCTACAGAGCCCCACGGCTGCCAGGTCTGCAGGGCTGCATACTACAAGGGTCTGAAGCTGCCAGTGCCAGTTGCTGTAAGGCCGTCAGGGGACCGTAGAGCCCAATTGTTGGGTAGCTACTGCGTACCCGGGATTGAGAGAGACAGAGATAGAAAGACAGAGACAGAGAGACACAGAGAAAGAAACAGAAACCAGGTATCATTTCTTATTTCTCCTAGATTCTGAGGCCTGAAGCTGCCATCTAAGGGGTTTAGAAACCGAGGAAGAGAGAGAGAGAGAGAGAGAGACAGACAGACAGACAGACAGACAGACAGACAGACAGACAGAGACAGAGACAGACAGAGACAGAGAGACAGAGACAGACACAGAGACAGAGAGACAGATAAACAGAGAGGCGAGAGAGAGACAGACAGAGACAGACAGACAGACAGACAGACAGACAGACAGACAGACAGACAGACAGAGATAGATTCACTTGCCAGAGGTGGCCAGGGGAGCCTGGGTTCAATAGAGAAAGAGGGATAGATACAATGCAGGCAGCATCTCACCAATGCTTTATCTCTGCTCCCCCTCCCCCCTCCCCAGACAGCAGGCTTTGCTCTTGTCAAAATCCTGGGCCCCTCTCAACTGTTCAAATTTTTTCTTTTATACCCAGCATGAGATGGTCTTGGTTCAATTGTCATTACAGTGGGAGTAGCCAAGGACAGCTCAAGTCCAAATGCCATACATCAACAGACTAGGCCTATATTTGTAATTTACTTCTCTTAAAAATCTCCCTTATAAATTGTCCTGTCATTTTCCTCAAATTTAGTGTTTTTTCCATTATGTCATAACATATTGGAAGATCTTAAATGTATGCACTAACTTAGCTTATAGCTAATAATTTTTCACATTTGATTGTATGTTCTATATTAACAAATATATGTTGTTTGAAAATGTATGTTTGGTTTATAAAAATTCCATATAATGTAAAAAAGTGTTATCAATAAATCTCAAAAGTGTCATACTACATAAGAAACTTAACATTTCAACTTTTTATTTAGGTAATTTCTAAATATATAACAACATTTAAAGAAATTTAGTTACTAAATAGTTTAAATCATGAGTAGTTAGTGTGTTAGAACTTGTTAAGGTTCAAGTGTGCGATACTTAATATTAAAATATAGCCAGCTAACTACCATAAATAGAAAGAGTAAAATAGACAGTAAACAATATTTGGGTTGATTGGTTTAATGTTTTTCTGCTTGGCTTCTGTAATTTGGAAAAAAGGATAGAAGGTATAAAGTGTTGCCAATTGGGACCAGAGATAATACAGATTGTAAGATGGCTGACTCAGTATTTATTTCTTACATCGCATTCTCCAAATTTCACTAGGAGTGATCCCTGAGTGCAGAGGCTGGCACTGCCAGGTGTGGCCTCCAAACAAACAAACAAAAAACAAAAAGGTGTTTCTATTGTTGTTTGATCTAACAGAGGACACTCTAAAAGGTTGTTTTCTTTGGTTTTTGGGTTTTTTTTGTTTCTTTTTTGGTTTTGAAGCAACACCGGTGACTCTCAGGAGTTACTCCTGGCTTTGTACTCAGAAATTGCTTCTGGCTTGGAGGACCATATGGGACACCAGGGATTGAATTCAAGTCCATCCTGAATCAGCCATGAGCAAGGCATATACCCTACTACTGTGCTATTACTCTTTAATCAACTTTTGTCTTTTGTTTTAGCTTCAGGTTCAAAACTGTCTCCTAATTTATAAATAATTTAGTGTAGACATGACTTAACAACCATTGTATTTATTATAAACAGAGTTAAGAACACAATATTGCTTTCAAGTTTATTCAATATATTTAAAAATGGGGACCAGAGTGATAATATAGTGATCATGGTGTTTGCCTTGCACATGGTTAGCCTAGCACAGAACCGGGTTTGATTCCTGGTATCCCATATGTTCCCCTACCCCTTCCAGGATCAATTTCTGAGCACAGAGCCTGGAGCAATGTCTGAACACCTCTGGGTGTGGATCAAAAACCAATAAATCAAATAAATAAATAAATAAATAAATAAAGCTTTTTAAAAATCTTAAAAAATAAAGTAAAAATAATGTCTTTATGTTCTCACTTTTTATTCTTTGATTAAAGAAGCATATTTTAAGTATCAATAATTTTTTCTTGTCACTAAATGATAAGATAGATGATGGTAACAGATGTTTAAATGGCAGAAAATTCATATTTTATAAAAACAAATAGTATGAAACTTAAAAATGGCTATTTTAAAATTTTAGTGAGCGTTTTTAGTCCAACAAAGAGATATTATGGGGGTCAAGGTGTTTTTCTCGCACACAGCCAGCACCTTATATTGTCCTCTAGCACAAATCAAAATTATCTGAATACAGAACAAAGCTTAGCCACTAAATACCATGTGAAATGG
This sequence comes from Suncus etruscus, assembly GCF_024139225.1. Taxonomy (NCBI): domain Eukaryota; kingdom Metazoa; phylum Chordata; class Mammalia; order Eulipotyphla; family Soricidae; genus Suncus; species Suncus etruscus. Next base: position 31,911,940 of record NC_064857.1, on the reverse strand, counting down.
TAAAAAACAAAGAAAACTTTATTGACTTAATGCATAATCCATATTGCTATCATACACTATGTGCTTTTAAATGCAAATTCCTGTTATTTTTCTTTTTTTTTTGCTATATCCTGTACTGTTTTACAACTAAATATTTGTTTTTTTAAAAATATTTGTGAAAATAAGCATGTAAAACTATCAAGAAACACTTATTTTGAAATTTTTATAAGGTAAAATAATTACATATCTTATTTTATGTTTTGGAAGTTATATTTCTGAGGACCAGAGCCATAGTATAGCGGGTAAAGAATTTACCTTGCATGATGCTGACCCGGATTTGATCCCTGGCATATCATATTGTTCCCCCAAGCCTGCCACGAGTGATTTATGAGCACAGAGCCAGGAGTAACCCCTGAGTACCACCGGGTGTGGCACAAAAATCCAAAAACAAAGACTGAAGGAAAGAAAAAGGAAGGAAGGAAGGAAGGAAGGAAGGAAGGAAGGAAGGAAGGAAGGAAGGAAGGAAGGAAGGAAGGAAGGAAGGAAGGAAGGAAGGAAGGAAGAGGGAGAAAAGGAGGAAGGAAGGAAGGAAGGAAGGAAGGAAGGAAGGAAGGAAGGAAGGAAGGAAGGAAGGAAGGAAGGGAAGGAGGAAGGGAAGAATGGAAGAAGGAAGGAAGGGAGGAAAAATAGAAAAGAAAACAAAAGAAAGAAAGAAAGAAAAGGATAAAACAAAGAAAAAATGAATTAAAAAGAAACAAAAGAGAGAAAAAGAGAGAAAGAAGATAAAGAAAGAGAGGGAGGGAAGGAGGGAGGGAGAGAAAAGGAGAGAAAGAAAGATAGAAAGAAAAGGATGAGAGAAAAAATGAATGAAAAAGAAACAAAAGAATGAAAGAAAGAAGGAAGAGAAAGAGAAAGAAGGTAAGAAAGAGGGAGGGAAGGAGGGAGGGGGGAGGGAGGGAGAGAGAGAAATAAAGAGAAAGAGGAAAGAGAAAGAAAAGAAAAAAGAGAAAGAGAAGAACAAAAGAAAGAAGAAAGAAAGAAAGAAGAAAAGTTTAATTTTTTGAGCAGGGGAATTTATAGGGGTAAAATTAGTCTCAGGTGAAGAATAATTGTAATCACAAAGCCTAGTATAACAATAACAATACCTAAGCTATGGGTGTGACTATAAAAATTCTAAATTACAAGCGAGAAAGAAGGTCACAGCTCCCAAGATGTATACAGTCTGGTCGTGGTTCTTGCAGCCAGTCATCTGCAAATCCCGATCTTGGTTTTTGGACGAACCAAAGGGTGCCAAGACTTCTGGTTTTGTCTTGTCGTTAGTTGGTAAGGTAGGCTAATCTGCTCTAAGGTCAAGATGTTCGCATTTTCCTCGTTGTCAGGATAACATGTTAGAGCTGGGCCTTGTTGTTAGTCCCGCCGTATCAAGGCTGTCCCGGATAAAGTTTGTTTCCTGCAGCTGTTGTGAAGAGCTGTGCCGTTTCTATGTCGGGGCTCAAGGGTTCAAGGCTGAATGAATGGTATCTAATCACCTGAGGTCTAAGTTGATTCCACATGACCTATTTTCAAGGCAGGAGATATCCCCATATTGTAAACAACTATGAGTTCCTATCTCTAGTAGATAGGAGCTTTTTTTTTTTTTATATGTAAGATTTCCCCTTTACTTAGTGTGCCTTTGCAGGAGGAAGTGGTGCTACATTATAATGTCTGTATATTTGTGGGTGGATTGATGGGATAACCGAAACAGGTCACATACCCAAAAACGAGGGGGAAAAAAAAAGGGGGGAATTAAAAAAGTATGTGCTCACCAATATATATGTAGGACAATCATTTAAAAAAGATAAATAAATAAATTAAAAACAAAACAAAACAAAACAAAAACAAAACAAAAAACAAAACAAAAAACAAAACAAAAAATAAAAATAAAATAAGTTAGCGAAATTTTTAAGGAACCAAAGTGGTGCAGAGGACTACCTTACATTTGGGGGAGAGCAGGTAAAGAGGTGGTGTATTACAGGTTTTATGCCTATGTTGGAAGTACAGTTTTTCCCATTGTCTTTTGGGTTTTTCTTGTGGTGTTTAGTTTAGGGCTTGAACTATGACCTGCACAATAATCATGATCCCCAGTCCCAAAGGTCCGGCAGAGACAATTGTAAAGGAATGGGGCTTCTGGAAGCACAAAGAAAGACGCTATCCTAGGTGCTACCCTAGGTTCAGTGCAAAGACCAATATCACCAACCACAGAAGATGGATTAAAATGATACTGAGGTAACAGAACCTCTAGAACCACAAAGACTGACTTCATCATAAGTCCCACCTCAGGATCTGTGCAGATACTGAGACCTCTAAACATAGAGCAGAAGTCTTCCACACACCAAAAAAAAAAAAAAAAAAAAAAAAAAAACACCATCGGGAAAGTAAAGGATCCTGATCATGAGCAAAGTCTAGAGTTGATCCCATGACAGTATGCTCCAAGGACAGAGAAACCCCATATCTCTTAGGCCAAGTGAATTCCTTTTCGAATGACCCCAACATTTACTGTGCCAGGGCAGGAGGGAAAAAACAAATACAAAAAGCACAAAATCTTGGTTATTTTTTATATAAATATATATATTACCTTTATTTATTATTGTTATTATTATTTTTGATTTATTTATCTATTTTGGTTGATTTTTCTGTTTGGGTGCGATTATTGAAAGTGTTGTCCCCAATTATATTTATTTTTTTTCTTTCTTCCTTTCTTCTCTTTCGTTATGTGCTATACCTTGTTTCTTAATTCAAGACCATGGCGTGATTTTTGTTTGTTTGTTTGTTTTAGTTGTTTTTTTTTTTTGTTGTTGTTGGTTTGTTTGTTTTGTCTGTTCTTTGAGGTGCTTATCGATATAGCTGGAGCCCTCAATTCATGGGAGGACTGCCCTGGTTTGTCTCTAAGGAGGCGAGATTGGGGAACAGGTGACTGGGCTGCTAGAGCAGTTCACATGATCTGTGGTGGTTATTCATTGAAAATGTACCTAATTATATCTGCTTTTGCTTTTCTTGGGCAGCCCTGTCAGCCAACCCACCAGCTGTTAAGCAGTTTACAAGTAGATGTAATTTTTTGTTGTTGTGGGGTTTTGGTTTTTTTTATATTTTATATTACATTTTGTTTAAAGTCCTATGAATGTATATGTGTGATTAAAATGGCCTTTTCTGTTTGAAAAAAAATAAATAAAAACCATTACCAAAAAAAATAAAAAAATAAATTAGATAAATGCTGGAATAGTTGTAATCATAAGCAGCTTTGGCCAAATAGAAAAATAGAAAGTAACGAAAAAAGAAGGTCACAGCTCAAGATAACTCTTAGCAAGCTTGCTTTAAATGCAAAATCAGGATTAGGAGAAAATAGGAAATATCTAGAAACTTGGTCTTTTCTAGGCTGGACTCTATTGTTTTAGAGGTTAAATGAAGGGAGGTACCAAATCCCCAAGAATGAGCTTCCCTATTTCTAAAGGAGGGTCAAAAGTCAAAATCTGTATTCTGGTTACGCCCTTGATTACCAGAAACTACAGCTGAAAAGGACATATTTGAAAAGGAGAGAAAAATTGTCTTTGCTTTTAGGGCTGACTATATCCAGAAAAAGGGTTTCTCAAATAAACTTGGGTGCTGAAATTTCTAAGCCAAATTATTTGATAGAGGCTATTATTTTGTCTGATATATACAAAGGAGAGATGGTCAAATACTGGCTGAAAATGTAATGCCAGGCGTCTCTTTGGAAATTCCTCAACCATCCACGCAGGGGAAAAAAGGAGGTACGGTGTCTGCCTTACAAACTCTAGCCAAGGAAGGACAGCGGTTCCATCCCCCGGCGTCCCATATGGTCCCCCCAAGCCACAGGCGATTTCTGAGCGCTTAGCCAGGAGTAACCCCTGAGCACCAAATGGGTGTGGTCCCCTAAACCCCCCCAAAATTTTTTGATCAATGATTATTATAGTTGTCACAATATTCAAATGATCACTCAAAAGTATTGTATTTTATTTGGCATTTTTAGTATAATTTCTGTTATTTTATTGTTGGGATATACATGTCCACAAAGAAACGAGTGTTACACAGAATCATGGCTGTATAAAAATGTTTTAATATACTAATTTACAGACCTCTGAGTATGTCATTCACATTGGAACTGGAGTGTCAAAGATATGATTAAATTAAGAATCCTAAACTGTAAGAATTATCCTAGGTGATCTGATTGATCTAAGAGTAACCACAAAGTCCTTTCTAAGAGGGGAAACAGGTATGTTAAAGTTGGACAATTTGTTTATATCAAAGGCAAGAGAATGAATGGATGTGGTCATAAGTCAAGTTGAAAAATTTAGGCAGCTTTTATGAGTAGAATAGGGATAGAAATTTTACTTTCGGGGCTGGAGCGGTGGTGCAAGGCATAAGGCGTCTGCCTTGCAGTGCTAGTCTAGGACCGATCACATTTCGATCTCCGGGCATCGCATATGGTCCCCCAAGCCAGGGCAGATTTCTGAGCACATAGCCGGTAGGAACCCCTGAGCATCACTGACTGTGACCCCCAACCCCCCCCCAAATAAAAAGAAATGAAAAAGAAAATTGACTTTTCTGGAAGAAATAAACTTGTTAATTCCTACCAACTAATATTGAAGCAAAGCAAATGTGTGTACGTATGTATACATTTATACAAACATTTGAAGATTGCATTGAAGCAGATCGGTTTTTTATATTTTATTATAATTTCTGCAAAAATTAACCTAATAGAGTACTTTAAACCTACCAGCAGTAAATGATGAAAGTTTCTCATATGAAAGTTTTTCATAAAGTGAAAGACTTTATTTGCCATAAAAGATTTAAATTAATCATTTCAAACATGTGCATTTTTTTCTTTCTTTCTTTCTCAATGGTTAATCCTGGCTCTGCAGACAAGAATCAGTACTGGCAGATTTGGTAAATATATTAGATGTCAGATATTAAACCTGGGTCGGCCACATGCAAAGCAAGTATTCAACCTTCTGTTTAATCAACTCATATTGCATATTTAACTATCATACCATTGTATTGTTGATATATTTATAAAGCCTACTAAAAGATATAAGACTAACCTAAATTATCCAATACAGAGCCCTATTATAAGGATTAAAATTTATCTAGTTTCAGTCATTTCTTATATTAATGCAATAACTGGGGATCTGATACAAGAAAGGGATAATTTCTTGATATTCTGTATATATTTAACAGGAGTATGAATTGCAAACATTGACCTTTTAACAACCCTTTTGAGAAAGTATTCATAGAGCGTGTATGTGTTTTGCTATGTCATACTGAAATACTTAGAAATATAAGGAAAACTTTGGAGCAGTCATAGAACTCAGATATAAACTTCATAACTTGAACCAATGAAGGGAAATAAACTCAGAGGAGAAATCACAATTTTATGTAAATTTATCTCCGTTGCTCAAGAAGTAATAAAATTGGAATAGGTGGACCACACCTCCAATGTATTCTATAACAGAATCAGTGATAGAGCTCAATATCATCTCAAGCTAAAATTGAGAGCCTTTCACAATAAGGATTGTTTAAACCACTGTAAACAACTAGGAATCAGAGTAAGGATAGAAATCACATTTCACTCTCCTTTTCACAAAGCAGCTGAAGAATATTATGTTGCTATTTCAATAAGAATAATGGCACGCTGATAACAGACTCTATTCAAAATTTAATAAAGCATTAGTCCCTTAATCAAAACATGACTATGAGGCTTGGACTGTCGCTGAAAAACAGAATAATGTGAACAAAAGAGAAAGGGAACTGTATCTGAATATCAACTCTACAAACAAATAACATCTCATTACATATGTGGCAATTAAAGGCAGGAACTTAAAAGCCATTCTCAATGTACCTTTTCCAAATTCTGACCAGGAAAATGTTTGAATCATGAGATGAAAGCAAGTAGCTGGTAAATATCAAGGAATGAAGCAAATGCCACAATGCATAATAATGTGCATTTATGCATTCGAAATTATGTTGGACATTAGCTACATAAAATTTTCCAAAAGCACATAGTTTATGATATCTGTATGATAGCTGCCAAAATTTGTCATTTAAATAAAAATGTATATAATTTTAAATTCCATGTGAGAACAAATCAAAAAGCCTCTGTAACAGGTCAGATGTTTGCCTTGCATCCTGTCAAACTGGGTTTGATGCCCAGCATCACTTATCTCCTCCCATTCCCAAGCACCACTAGGATCAAACTCTGAGTGCAAGTAAGGTCTGCAAAGCCCCTGAGCACTTCTGGGTGTAACCACAAAAAGGGGGGTAAAATCCCATTAATTCGTCATATATAATCAATAAGTTTATTTTATTAAACTGTTTGAATAGGTTAAAATTTGATTATTTCGCCTATAAAATTAAAATAAGATAATTTTACAGGTAAAATTAAGATAAGTACATCACCTGCCTTACATAATAGTAAAAATGTAACACAATAATGCTTAAAGTTCAAAGTTTATAATTTACTATCACTCTTCTGAAAATAAAATTCATCGAAAAGTTCTAGAGGAAAAGATGCCTGATAATACTTAATTCCTTATGGACCATATCATGACATTAAATAAAAATTGGTTATTTTGACCCATTCTAAAACCTTTAACATACTTTTTTATAAAACATTTGCTATGTGAGTTATCAGATTGTCAATATACAGGATTAATCAGGCTTTAAAATAATTTGAGGGGGAAATAATGGAGGGCACCAAGACCAAACCATCATATAAACATTAAGTAGAAATAAAAAAATGATCAGACTTGAACACCAAATCCAAAGCCAACTACAACAAAATCGATGCCTAATCTACAAGCTAGACACAGAGGGACCACTTATACTAGCAGTAGCAGCCATGAGGGCAAAGAAGGGGGATATGGGATGCATGCTGGGAACAGGGGTGGAGGGAGGACAACATTGGTGGTGGGAATGCCCCTAGTTCAATGTTACTATGTACCTGAAATACTACTGTGAATAATTTGTAATCTACTTTTTCAAAATAAAAATTCTTAATAAAAAAAGATAATGTGAATTATATTGGCTGGTGAATACTGACAAGACCACTATGATTCTGGTAGATAGGTATAGTGTCTGAATGTAAAATACAAAAAGAAGCATATTATTCAAAGAAAAAAGGAAAATGTCTAAATAGTAAGGTGGAAATGCAGATACTATTTTGTGAAACATTTAATATGAAAAGTTCACATAGAAGTAACTGAGACTTCAAATAGCCAACCTCAGCTTCACAATTATTAAGTTACTCATCTTAGATGTGGACTTTTAAAACCTTAGTCAAACCTTCAGATTATTGCAATTCCAGCTCATATTTGATTACAATATCAATAATAAACCTGAGCCAGAACAAGCCAATATAACTACTCCACAATTCTTATAAGCCACTAAGACATAAATATTTGTTATTAATTTAAGCAATAGTAGTAGTAGCATTAGTAATAGTAGTAGTAGTAGCAGTGATACTAATGATTATTTTAAAAATAATGAGTTATAATATATAATTCAATCCTAAAATTTATTTCTAGGTTTAAAGAGATAGCATTAATGCATCTGCTAGGTAGATAATGATATTGAATTAGGAATAAAATAAAACATAACTACATACTTAAAAGGCAAAAGGTTCTTCCTGAAATATTGCTCTCATATCTTGAATAAATTTCTTTTTCACAAGACAAAAATTTCTAGATTAATATTAATTGAAGATGCATAAATCTTCAGCAAGAAGGAAACTTTACAAAATAAACCCTAAAGATTCTCAAAACATAATAGCATCTTCAAATAGTTTTTTTTCCTTCTTGACTCAAACATCAGCTCCAATATCAGTACAAATTTAATGTAACTGGAGTAAAGTTAAAACACATTTACATATTTTACATAAATTTTAACAAGCATCTAAATAAAAGGGTAGCTTCATGTCAGGAGCTGGACCCTCCAGTCCTCCTTTATTTTGTCTCTGAGAATCATTACACAAATATTTTTCATTTTTCTCAAAACTCATAGATGAGGGAGACCATTCTGTGTTTATCTCTCTCCCTCTGACTTATTTCATTCAGCATAATAGATTTCATATACATCCATGTATAGGAAAATTTCATGACTTCATCTCTTCTTCATCTTCGTCGTTTAGTGCAGTCACAGAAATAATTACACTGAGAACTATCATAACAAAATGTGACTGAATGAGGGAATTAGAAAGCCTTTCTAGAGTACAGGCCAGTGTGGGGTGGGAAGAAGGACACTTGGGAAATTGGTCATGGGAATGCTGCATTGGTGAAGGACTTTATATATATATTTAAAAAATCAAAATAAAAAGAAAAGAAAAGGCCTCCCAATTCTTACTACAGGCTGTGTTCTTTACACTGACTGTATAAAAAGAGGAGGTACAGTAAATGCACCCCATATATACCTCAACTCAGGTCCTTTGCCTGGTCTGTATTGTGAATTGGGGGACAAAAAATAAATAAATAAAAGGGTATATTCATTACTATAATTATGAAATTTTATGAATGATATTCAGTGAAAAATTCCTTAAGGTGAAGTGCACAGATCAGTTGTAATCACTTAAACCAAGGAATCTGTCAAAGGTTTACAATTTTAAGAAAAGGAAAACTAAGTTTCTATAAACTAAGTGTATTTAATAATTATCAATGAATGAGTCATAAAGATAGTATAGTATATAAAATGCTTGACTTGCACATCCCTGACTGGAATTCTATACCCAGGATCCCATGGGATTTCCTATGACTTTCCAGAATAAATCCCCTGAGCACCATTAGTGTAACCCCCAAAACAACCAATCTAATAATAATAACTACAGTGGATAAATGCTGTGCATATACTTGCAAAAACAATGCTGGAATGACCAGAGATATTTTTAAAGAGTAAGATATTTTTCTTACATGCAGTCAATCTAGGTTTTATCTCCAGCACCACTTGTGGTCCCGCAAGCATCACCTGAAGTGACCTCTGAGCACAGAACCTGGATTAAATCCTGAACTCAGTCTGATGTGGCTAATAACCATATAAAACAAACAACCCTCCCAAATTATCTTATTTTTTAATCCATGCTTCAAGACAAGAGAAGATTTTCATGATTAGCTAATTACTAGTTACCTTAAATTCTGATTCTCATCTATTATAGGCAGGATGCAAACATCAAATATTCTTCTTCATTAAATAGTGGAGTGGGAGTGGTCCATAAAAGAGTAGCTGCAGTGTCCAATACATAGAGGTCTCTTAGTGTAACATGAAATAATTAACGATGGGGCTGGATGGCGGTGGATGGTGATGGATTTCTTTTTGCCATCCCAGGCCACGTGGCTCAGCAACCCCATGAACCGGCGAGTTTCAGGCCCAGGTGAAACGCGAAATCACTCACTCACAGGCAGGCGTCAGGAAGCAACATTTTTATTTATGCCCTATCCACCACATGTGTGTGGCCTACTCATAACCTTTCAAGCATTCAGCCATTCTTGGCTAGCCCTGCTTCTTAACTCACTTCAGCCATCTTCAGGGCCAAAGGAAACGGCCAAAAGGGCCGAATTCCCTTGGTTCCAGCCTTATCTATCTTTTCCAAGACCCCTCCCAGGAATGGGAGGGTCTTGCAGGTAAGGTTACACCTACTATTCAGTTCCCAAGACCCCTCCCAGAAATGGGTGGGTCTCAGGTACACTACATCTTAGACCATATCTTATTCCTGCAATATCTCAATTTGCATTTAATAAATGATATTTTAATATAATTTATATGCAAACTTCTTTTAAAACACAGTGCATATCAATAGTTTTGTAAAAATGTGAGCATTCTATATACCTTATGGTTTCAGGTCTGATATCAAGGTCTTTAATCCATTTGAATTTTACCTTCATGCATGATGTTATCTGACTCCATGACATTGAGATTAAAGGCATCTTCAAGGAGGAAACTGCACTCTCCAAGCAAGTGAAAGCAGAGATTAACAAGTGGGAATATATTAAGCTGAAAAGCTTCTGCACCTTGAAGGAAATACTGCCCAGGATACAAGAGCCACCCACTGACTGGGAGAAACTATTCATCCAATACCCATAAGATAAGGGGCTAACATCCAAAATATACAGGGCACTGACAGAACTCCACAAGAAAAAAAATCTAGTCCCATCAATAAATGGAGAAGAAATGAACAGACACTTTGATAAAAAAAGAAATACAAATGGCCAAAAGGCACATGAAAAAATGCTCCACATCACTAATCATCAGGGAGATGCAAATCAAAACAACTATGAGGTACCACCTCACACCACAGAGAATGGCACACATCACAAAGAATGAGAACAAGCAGTGTTGGCAGGGAAGCAGTGAGACAAGAACTCTTAACCACTGCTGGTGGGAATGCCGACTAGTTCAACCTTTATGGAAAGCGATATGGAGATTCCTTCAAAAACTGGAAATCGAGCTCCCATACGACTCAGCTATACCACTCCTAGGAATATATGCTAGGACACAAAAATACAATACAAAAACCCCTTCCTTACACCTATATTTATTGCAGCACTATTTACCATAGCAAGACTCTGGAAACAACCAAGATGCCCTTCAACAGATGAATGGTTAAAGAAACAGTGGTACATATACACAATGGAATATTATGCAGCCGTCAGGAGAGATGAAGTCATGAAATTTTCCTATACATGATGTACACAGAATCTATTATGCTGAGTGAAATAAGTCAAAGAGAAAGAGAAAGAGGAGAATGGTCTCACTCATCTATGGGTTTTAAGAAAAATGAAAGACATTTCTCAACAATTTTCAGAGACAAAAGAGAAGAGGGCTGGATGTTACAGCTGACCTCATGAACCTCACCACAAAGAGTGATGAGTTTAGTTAGAGAAATAACCACAGTGCGAACTATCCTAACAATGAGAATATATGAGGGAAGTGGAAAGCCTATCTAGAGTACAGGTAGGGGCGGAGAGGGGAGGAGGGATATTTGGGTCATTGGTGATGGGAATGTTACACTGGTGATGGGGGGGTGTCATCTGATATGACTGAAACCCAACCACAATCATGTTTGTAACCAAGATGTTTAAATAAAAAATATTTAAAAAAATGTGAGCATTGTAATTTAAATATTTTACATTTTCTTTCTATTTTCATTTCTGGGGAGGGGGAGAGTGAATACTCTGTGACACTCAGGGATTACTTCTGGCTATGTTCTCAGAAATTGCTCCTGGCTTGGGGCACCATATGGGATGTCAGGGAATCAAATCACGGTCCATTCTAGGTTAGCGCGTAGCAAGGCAAATGCCCTACCGCTTGTGCCACCACTTTGGCCCCTATTTCTTTATTTTTTCAAGTAAACTACATTTAGACATTTATAATGAGGATATGTACTATATATGATCCCCTCAAGTATCATCAGGGTTTATTCCTGAACACCACTAGGTGAGGGGTAAAAACAAACAAAAATTCTATACAGCTTACAATTTATCTTTCATCATCAACTTACTCAAATGTGGTTTTACAGAAGGAAGTAGAAAAGAACAGAAAATTGTCCCTGAGTTTTAAAGTCTATATATTTCTAAAGATTCAGTAAAATTAAATTAGTCTTTAGGTTAAAAACTTTCATTTTTGGAATAAAAGTTATTTTCCTCAATGTGTATAATTAGGTATGAGTTATGTCATCAATTTGTCAGCAATTAATTTATTCATAAGTCTTCTTCACTCTTCTATGCTCTCTTCTAGTTAAAATATTCTTTACAATAACTTATAATTTTATATTTCTGAATTAAATACTCTCAAATTTTTTCATTCTGTTATCTAAAATATAATTATTTTTTCATTTTATTTTAAATTTTATATATTCTCTTTCATTTTTTCCCCTCTGTTTCATTAAAGCAATGATTTCATTTAAAAGACTAAATTTGTTTAACAATTATATATTTTTCAGGTAAATATTAAATTACTTTGCACAATGCTTTAGAGGTAACAAAAAGTTACTATGTAATGGCCACTTAAGAATCAAAACAAATTTTTTTAAAAACAAGACAGTCAGCTCAGAATAAAGATATATTTTATAGTATCAGAGAAAGGATCATGTTCAGGTCATTGCACATATAAAGCAAAATTCAACTGCCAGTTGCATACTTTGTAAATGCTACCGAATAGTGTCAATTAAGGAACAAGCAATACAATTATTAACAATTATATTTTAAAAAATTAACATCAGTGAAAAGAATTCAAACAAAGCATTGGAAACAATATTGAGAACTCAAGATAAAAACTTCACTTGAAGACTAGAATATCAAACGTCAAAGAGAACATACATAGCAAACAATAAAAGGAATGCTAACACGCAAAAATGTATCACCCAAGGTAACTGGAGCTTTGTCCCAAGATGAAGGAACTGAAAATCAATAAAAATTCCATGAGATTAAACAAAGCAGTACATTGTCACAAAGGAATAACTTTATAAAAACCTTGCAAAAACGATGCAAAGGATCTAAAAGTCAAAAACTAGATAAAAGCACTTGAAGAAAAAGAAAAAAATTCAAATACTGTGAATAGCTCAATTCATGCCCTTCAAAACAACCCTTCACAATTGGGAAGTGTCGATAAAAAACTTAGAGAATTCATAAAATATTTTTGACTAAGTTGTATTTTAATTATGACCAGCAATGGTAGGAAAAGGGTAGGAGATAAGGAGGAGAGAGAGGGAAGGAAGAGGAGTAACCCAATTGAGAGTAAGAGGGAAAGGAAGGAAGGAAGGAAGGAAGGAAGGAAGGAAGGAAGGAAGGAAGGAAGGAAGGAAGGAAGGAAGGGAGGGAGGGAGGGAGGGAGGGAGGGAGGGAGGGAGGGAGGGAGGGAGGGAGGGAGGGAGGGAGGGAGGGAGGAGGAAGGAAGGAAGGAAGGAAGGAAGGAAGGAAGGAAGGAAGGAAGGAAGGAAGGAAGGAAGGAAGGAAGGAAGGAAGGAAGGAAGGAGGGAGGGAGGGAGGGAGGGAGGGAGGGAGGAAGGGAGGGAGGGAGGGAGGGAGGGAGGGAGGAAGCAAGGAAGGAAGCAAGGAAGGAAGGAAGGAAGGAAGCAAGGAAGGAAAAGCTGAATAATGGCTAAATAGGAACAGTTTACTATTGCAAAATCAAATAGTACTAAAGAGTCCAGAAAAATTACGAAAGGAAAAGTATATCATATGGATAGGTTTTATGGGAGAAAAAGACAGTAGAAATAAAAAAGGACTTTCACAATGACACCAAAACTACAAATCATACTTGCAAGAGAATGTCTAAATAATTCAATTTTTTTAAGTTCCATCATATCCTGTTGAGACCACTTTAAGAATACATCACAATAAATATCCTCTGTATATGAAATGGCCCTTATCCTTGTGGGAATCAATCACAGCTACTTCTTGAACCCCCATAATCAAAGTAATTCTAGGCTATCTTTGCAGTGGCCTTTATGATATACCACTAGCATGTTGAGATAGAACATATTCACAACATGAATAGGAGCTAGTATACTTATAATCAATTCAAGTTAGCTTTGAGTCTATAAGAAAAAAGATTCAATAACAGTTAAACCAAATCCTAAAGCAATTTCTACAGTCTGACTTTTTTTTAAAAAATCAAGTATTTTTCTTTAAATGAAACTAAATAAACTATATGTGGTGACCATTATGACATATGCCAAAGAAAATACTTTTGAATGGATTAAACAAAGTATAGTACAGAAATTTTTGCTTCAGTTCTGCTTTCTTTATTTACTGAAATACCCTATATTTTATTCAGTAAAAATACTTTTCACAAATAAAACGTAAATCAAATATAATAAATAAAATTTAAATAAACATAAAAAAATAAAATGTGGGGCCAGAGAGATTGCATGGAAGTAAGCGGTTTGCCTTTCATGCAGAAGGTCATTAGTTCGAATCCCAGTGTCCCATATGGTCCCCCGTGCCTGCCAGGAGTGATTTCTGAGCATGGAGCCAGGAATAACCCCTGAGCACTGCTGGGTGTGACCCAAAAACCACAAAAAAATAAAAATAAATAAAATGTATAAACCTTTTGTTTATATTTTAAATTACTTATTTAAATATAATTGTTTACAAGATTGTTCATAATACAGGTTTTTTTCCACAGTTCCAAATTGTTCATGATTTAGTTTAAGCCATACAAATTAGAGTCCAATTCAACAGTGTACATTTTTCACCAACAATGTCCCCAGTTTTCATCCTGCTCTTACCCCTTCTCTCTTTTTCTTTTTTCTTTAATAATTTTTACTGTGACCAAAAGTGAATAACAAATCTCTCACAGTAATTTTTAAGGTACATTGTGACAATGAATCAAGCCCATTCCCATCACCAGGGTTGTCCTCCCTCCATCCCCTTTCCAGCTTGTGTCCCATGTCTCCCATCTTTGCCCCCTGGAGTGCTAGCAGCAAGTGTACCTGTTCCACTCTATTAATAGCTTGTTGTAGATAGAATATCGATTCTATTGTATTGACTTTGGGTTTGGTGTTTAAGTCTGATTATTTTTTATTTCCACTCAATGTTTATATGGGTGTATGGTCCTGGTACCACTCATTTTTATTTTCCACCTCAATTCATGAGGCAAAACAAGATGATTCAAGTTGTGTGGTTCTGCTGGAAGAAGACAAAAAAAAAGGGGCTATAACAACAACAGCAAACAAAACCAACAAACAACAGTAAAAATAACAAGAAGAAAAAAACAGTAACTACCAAAAAAAGTACCCAACAACAAAAAAATATCACCAAATAATAGCCACAAGAGTGGAAAAAAAGAAAGAAAAGAAGAAAAAGGAGAAAAAAAGAAAAAGAAATGGGGCTGGAATGGTGGCTCAAGGTAAAACATACACTAGCCTAGAACAAACCACTGTTTGATCCCCCGGCATCCCATATGATTCCCCAAGCCAGGAGGGATTTTTGAGAGCCTAAGCAAAAGTAACACCTGAGCATCACCGGGTCTGGCAGAAAAAACAAAAAACCAAAAAAATTATAAAAAATAGAAAGAAAAGTAAGATATACAGATTCCAGGATCTTCAATTCAGAAACATGATACCAACAACAGAAACTGTTTGAAAAATAAAACTGTATGGGCACTACAGACAATGACCTGGATTGGACAAACTAGTTTGTCTGGAGCCTAGAATTGGTCTTATGTCAGGAAACTTCAGGGGTAAGGTCTCCTTGTATTTAGGCCAAGGTTTTTCCTTTCCATGTCCCCCATACTTTGGTGGGCCCATGCAAACAATAATTGCCACTCTAACACTGTTTTTACAGTGCTTCTTTTACTCTAAACCTTTAGGAAACCACTAGTAAAAATATCTGGAACTGCAAAAAAAAAAAATGGTTTACATTAGGGTTAACATATATGCTTTTAGTTACACTAGCATTCTGGGGGATAAAGAAAGGAGATAAGGGATATATGCTTGGGAACAGGGATGAAGGGAGGACAACACTGGTTTTGGAAAGGCCCTCATTTATTGTCACTGTGTACCTTAAATATCACTGTGTAAGATTTGTAATTCCTTTGGCCACAAAAAAATTTTAAAAAAGAAAGAAAAATAAACAAAGGAAGGAGTGTTGGTGTGGCAAGGTTTTTTGCCCCCCCCTTTTTTTTGTTTGCATAGGCACAATAAGTATTGGGGAAATAAAAAAGAGAATTCCCTTTGCCTAAGTGATTCAGGGTTTCTCTGCCCTTGAAGCATATTGCCATGGGAACAACTACTTGATCCATACATGCTCGTTACTACACCCCAAGGTCTTTTTATGATGCCAAGAAACTTTTTGCTTAGATGTGGATGATAAAATCAGGTCTCTGTAGCTAGAGATCTTGGTATTTGCATAGCTCATAGGACAAAGTCTAGGATAAAATCTTTCTTTATGGTTCAAGTTCTGTTCCACCATTGTATAACCAGTCTTCTGTAATAAGTGGTTTTGGTTTTTGCTCAGATCGTAGGCTGAAGCATAGGATAGAGTCTTCATTATGGTTCCAGAAGTTCTTCTCAGTTTCAGTTGTCAAAGTCGGACCTCTAGAATTAGAGTTCTTGGTTTTTGTATAAGTCCTAGGCTAATGCCTAGGATAAGGTCTTTCTTATTGGTCCCAGGATATGTTCTGCCCAGTCATGGTTCTCAAAGTCAATCTTCTGTAGTTAGCACTCTTGGTTTTTGCACAGATCAAAGGACTACATGGCTTCTGATTTCATCTTACTGTTAGGAGGTGAAATAGGAAAACTTGCTCTTAGATCAAGTTGTCGTTTCCTCAATTTCGGTATGTCACATCAAAACTGGCGCAAGTTTGTGCCAGAGCAGTATTAGGAATTTCCCAGGAGGAAGTTTGGTTCCTGGTGTTGTTGCAGGAAACTATATCGGTTCTGCTCTGGGATTTGGGGTTCGGGGTTCTACGATCACTGTCCAATCTCATGGAGTCTAAGTTGAGTCCACATGATACATGTACAAGGTGAGAGGAGCCCCTGTATTATAAAAATTATTAATTGTTATCCCTAGAAGATAAGATCTTGTCTCTGTGCACATGGTTTCCCCTTTTTTTACAGTGCCTATAAAAAAGCGGATGGTATCATATTATATTGCTGGTGCATTTGGGGTTAAGAATGATAGGCTACACAACCTCTGTGTCTGGTTTTGACCTGAGATTTAATCTCAGGCAAAACTTTTTTTTCTAGGTTTTCATACCTAGCAAAACCAAAACAGGTAACATTAAAGAAAAAATATATATATATAAAATAGAAGAAATAAATTAAAATGAATTTTAAAAAAGTAATTAAAAAGTGATGTAAGAGGCTAGCTTTATGTTTGGAAATAAACACACTATAAGAGGCATTATTATAATGCCTTATTATTTTATATATATTTTGGGGGTTTTGGGTCACACCCGGCAGCGCTCAGGGGTTACTCCTGGCTCTATGCTCAGAAATAGCTCCTGGCAGGCACAGGGGACCATATGGGATGCCAGGATTCGAACCATGGACCTTCTGCATGAAAGGCAAATGCCTTAACTCCATGCTGTCTCTCGGCCCTCTCTTATTATAATAAGAGACATTATTATAGAGATAATAAACACACAAAGGATATATAGGCATCCCAATTAAGTCTTTTGAAATATTCTTGTGGGGAATGAAATCCAAAGCACTTTTTCATCACACACATCCATAAATAGACAAAGTAACACCTGAGTAGAGGGAAGGCATAATTACCTCCAACATCAAAACATCAGACTGTATTATAAAGCAGAAGTAATTAAAACATTGTGTATTTGAATAATGGCAGACCCCCAGGTCAGTGGAGTAGATTTGAATAACCTGAGACTGAACCTCAGGTATATGATCTATTAATCTTTGTTAAAGTGGCAAGAAATAAGAACTGAAACAAGGAAAGCCTCTTCAAAACAGTGGTGTTGGTAAAACTGGCCAACAACATGGAAAAAAAGTGAACTCAGATCTCTCTGAGAACATTGTTCTCAAAAGTCAAATAAAAATAGATTAAGACCTTGACTTCATACCTCAAAACATAAAGTACATAGAGGAAAACATATGCAGAATATTCCTGACATTGAAGCCACTGGCTTTAAAGAAAACACCACTGACCAAGAAGTGAAAACAAAGATAAACAATTGAGATTACATAAAACTTCTGCAGTTAAGAGCAATCTTCTGTAGCTCTAAGAAAATGGTGACTAGGATGCAAAGAATGCCAATGATATGGGAAAAATGTTTCCAAATACCCATCTGATAAGGCATTAATATTTAATATATAAGGCACTGGTAGAGATTAAAAAGGAAAAATATCTAGCCCCATAAAAAATAAGAAGATATGAACAGTCATTTCCTCAAAGAAGAAATACATAGGTCAAAAGCACGTGAAAAAAAAATAGTTCATATCATTAGTTGTCATAACTCTCATTCACTGTTGATGGGAATGTTGACTGGACCAACCATGTTGAAAAACAGTATGGAAATTCCTGTAAAACTAGAAATGCATCTTCCATATTACCCAGCAAATTCATCTTTTTAATAATCTTCATTATTTTATTTATCAAACATTCATTTCTGGACCGAAAGGATTAAACTGGCAATACTTGAATACATGCACTATATACAGATGTATATCTGCATTGTGTACATGCAAATTTAATCATGATGTTGTTCAAATTATTAAAAAAACTATCAGTTTCAGGTATTACCTGAGAAGCATTTCTATTTCTTTGAGAATCATTTACATTTCTACATAAATGTTTTTCAGTCTCTTTAGTTTATCCTTCAATAGGTATTTCTTTTCTTAATTATCACAGATATTGAGATTTTAGTTTTAGTTTGTTTTTGTGTTTTTAAGATGATTATGTGCCAAAGTTCATTTGTGATTCTAAAGATTACATTATTTTTTCTCTACTTGTTTTGTTTTGCTTTGGTTTGGTTTTGTCTTTTGTTTTAATGCAGTGTGATAGAAAGTGCCTGCCAAGCCATGCTAAGGAGGATCAGGGACTCAAACCTTTATTTTCATAATTCTAGGAATACCAGACTTTCAGGAGGGGAATTCCAGTGCTACCATGCTAGGTTAGTTACTCAGTGCTTCAGGCTCTTCAGGAGGTAATGAGCCATATGTTTCTAGGGATCTCACAGAACTGCTATATGCTAAACATACACTTTATTCTATGTATTTTCTCTTGGCCTGTATAGTTCTCAGTATTAAAATAAATTAAAACAACATCAAGTATATGAATGTTTTGATGGGACATATAAAATTTCTGTTGCTATTATCCAATTGGTCTTCAGTCAAGTCTGAGCAAATAATTTTTGAATTTATTTAAATAATTTTAATATGCATAATTAAACATAGTAGATAGTATAATTAATATACAAAAGCCCCTTATTTCTCATAAAGGTAATCATTAATAAAATAAAATTTTATCTGCAAACATTATAATTTAGGTCTAAACTTAAGAAACACACAGCAGAATCAAAATATTAAATAAGGTAAAATCATATATTGTTCAAAAGATTTTTTGCAAAAATTATTCCTGATAAATTCAGAATGAATTGATTGACAATAGGTTAATCAGGGACAGATTAGAGTTAACTTCAAAGTAAAAATAGTTGCGAAACAAACAATTCTCTATCCCCTGTTTCTCTGAACTGACAGTATTAGCTCACCACACAAGATTCTAGGACAGTATTATAACATAAGCAGCACCAGGGCAACACCTGTGCACAGAACCAGATGTGATCCCTAGCACAGCTGGTATGATCCAATACCAAAAATTGAAAATTAATTAAAAAATAAATATTGTAAAGTTAACTAAGCTTCCGATCATAGCTACTATTCCAAATCAACACATAGTGTAACAACTATGGAGCAAAAACAATCCATATTATTTCTAATTAGCAGCCAATCTACAAGAAAGATTGATGAGAAAAATAAATTTACTGAAGATAAGCTCCAAATTTCAACTTCTCATTCTTAATAAAATATACTCTGTGCCCTTCCACTTAACTAGCACTAGTATAAAAGTTTGTTATTTGGGGACAGAGGGCATTTGCCTTGCACCCCCACGACCAGGGACAGACCCAGGTTCAGTCCCTGGCATCCCATATGGTCTTCAGAGTCTTCCAGGAGCGATTTCTGAGTGCAGAACCAGGAGTAACTCCTGAGCACTGCCAAGTGTGAACCAACCCCCCCAACAAAGTAATTAATTTTTGATGCTCTTGTTTTTCATTAATAAACCACGCTGGGCTTTTAAGGACTTCTTTTTGATATAAGATTACATAGTCTACTGCCCCTTTCTCAGGTCTATATATCACTAATTGTAAAATCCCATAACATTTTCTTCCCAAATTGTTCTCTTGTATTTTCTATTCCAATCTCATGTTATTTACTACTTGATATATTAACTAGTTAGATATATTTTATTTACCGTAAATATTTGGAGTGAAGTCAACTCTTGTCATGACAAAATATACTAAATATTCATATTAACTGCCAGAATAAATTCTAACTTTCTTTGTAAAATGTTCACTCGAGGTTTTACACTAATAGCTTAAATAGTCCTTTTATTTTGATGACTTTATATTGTCTATTTTTATCCACCATACGCCAATATTCCCAACAAAATGGGATATACTTCTCCCGTAAACACATATCTCATTTTCAGGCCTAAATTTTTACTCTTTTTGGTGTGGTTTATCTTTCTGATTACATGTCAGAGGAAAATGTGGACTTGAAAATCTGTTATCTTAGATTTTCAGAAACAGAAAAGGGCAAGCAGTAGAGTGATAATACGGAATAGCAGGGTATAATACAAAAAGCAATTTTTAATGAGATCAAAAAAGTTTAGATAGAAAATTATCACCCTAAATGGGTAAGAAGAAATTGAAAAGTCTTATAGAGGGGAAATAGATAAGAACTTAAGCTAGAAATGAACAAATGTCTAAAATGGAGAGTAGAGAGGCAAAACCTGGATAATTTTTCTGACTTTAGAATTCTCATAGGCTTCTCTGATTCAATGTAAAATTTAAGAAGGGTGATAGCAATGTTTTTGTTGTCCTTAATCTAAATATTTTTCTTTATTTGGCCAATTATTTTTTCATTGATAGTATATTTAAGTCTTAATCTTTAGCACATGTTCTCAACAAGAAAACTCTTAATTTGCCCTTGAAAATAATCAGGACTTCCTTTGAATTACCATCCTATGCTATTCTTAACTTTTGTGGCAAACTTGATACTTCATATCATGCTATAGGCATTTGAAGTCAGTTTGGTGCTAGATGTGGTATAACACTGTAACCCTAACTCCCAAAATACTAATAACTATGTTCATGTAAAGATAAATAATAGGTAAAACAACTAATTCTGGTAATTCCATTATTCAAATACAGGTCCCATGCAGAAGCAATCTAGTTCACATACAGAATTTTCTTTTGAGAATAATAAAAAAAAATGGACACAGCTGAATAAAAGAAACAAGTGGGGGCCGGTGAGATGGCGCTAGAGGTAAGGTGTCTGCCCTGCAAGCGCTAGCCAAGGAAGGATTAAGTTCGATCCCCCGGTGTCCCATATCGTCCCCCCAAGCCAGGGGCAATTTCTGAGCACTTAGCCTGAACATCAAACTAGTGTGGCCCCCAAAACCAAAAATAACAACTACAACAACAAAAAAATAAGTGAATTCCTAGATTTGCGGATTAAAATCAGGTGTAAAAGAAATGCTTGGGTAGGTGGAAGACATAACACAGTACTGAGGGCATTTGCTTTGCACACGGCGACCCAGGGTATTATTCCTAGTATCCCATATGGTCTCTTACGCCTGCCAGAAGTAATTTCTGAGCGCATATCCAGGTGTAATCTCTGAGAGTCACTGAATGTGGCCTAAAACAACAAACAAACAAACAAATCCTCTGTTATCTTGTGGTAACTTGCGACTGGTTGACAGGAAGCTTCTCATTCTGCAGCATTCTAAATATTCTTTGCCAGAAAATAACAGCTGTTACAACTCAACTGTATCTTTCAGTATCTGCTGATCATCCACATACAACTAATGTTCATTCACTTTGCTGCATGTATGGCTCCAAAATGTAACATTAGAGTGACCAGGCAGACACTTGTTAAATTAAAATGACCAAGGTAAAATGAAAGCTAGAAGTTTTATATATCAATTGTTCTTTGTTAAATATTCATGATATGTATATATAAGAGTTTTTTCTTCATGTATGTACATATGCAAACATAAGTTATTTTATTCTGGAAATAGTTGAGGGCAGTTAAATGAGAGCAATATTTGCTTTTAGGGAGGACGAGGATTGAGACTGAGATTTCTGCCTATGCACATGGTTTATTCCTTGCTATGTGCTCTGAAACTAGCCTGGGCAATGTTTTTCTTTCTTTCTCTTTCAACTAAATAAAATAGCATATATTTCAACCATCG
Source organism: Suncus etruscus (assembly GCF_024139225.1). Lineage (NCBI taxonomy): Eukaryota > Metazoa > Chordata > Mammalia > Eulipotyphla > Soricidae > Suncus > Suncus etruscus. The sequence goes on along the minus strand of NC_064857.1, from coordinate 31,889,987 downwards.
AATTTAAGTCTTAATAAAAAAGTTATTTTTGTATTTTTATATCATAAATCCTTTGTCCCTCTCAAATACTTTCCAGTAACTATCTTCTTGATTTCCCTACCAATCAATCCTCACTTAAATTTTTTCCCTAAGACTATAAACATTTTCTGCTTATTTCAAATTCTTTCTTTTTTCTTTCATGTGCACTGCAGTGAAATGTTATCCTTGCTAGGCATCTTGGTAATTTGCTGATTCATATCAGTCCTTTGCCAAACACCAGTGTCAGGCCCTGAGCCATTTTGATGGAGTTACTTATCTCCACCAATGCTATGCTGGAGACTGATTGTTATGATTCAAGATTCTGGGAACTAAATAATGTCACAATGGCACCTTAAAGACAACCAGGATGGGAATATTACCACAGTGAAAAATCAGTAAATACTACAACTCAGAACTTTTATTTTATCTTTCTGATCCTGGCTCACCAAAACATGGCTAATTGACACATTCTTCCAAACTAAAACATGTTTTGAAATAGTATATATTTGTTCAAAAATTTATTTTGCCATGTGATACTGGAAAATCTTAACTTTATCAAACATTAGTTTCATCATAAAGCAGTTACATTGATTTTAATTCTGTAGTGGGGAACTAATAATAGTAATCTCTATAATAGTGTTATCCATATAACTTTCTTTAGTAACAGATGTGGACTGTCCAGTATGGTTTACACTAAGAATATGTGAATATTGTATATTTACATATTAATTTATATATGAACCTGTATTATTTATACCCGAGTCTATATTTGCATTTATCATTAAGAGACACTAAGCATATGTGTATATTGACCATTATACATGTGACTACTTCAAGTAAAAAACATCTTTTATCTGTTTGAATGATGGTCAAAGTTACTGTACATGATTAGAGAATATTCTCTTAGACAATCACATTCAAATTAAAAAGTTGGTCTGTGAACTCATGCTGGAATTTTGATGCCAAAGTATATTTTATAGTCAAGTACAAATAGTCTAAAAAAGCTAAAGGAAAATCACACCACAATTTAAACAAAATTATTTTGTCCTAATATGACTGAAGACTATAACTAACTAACTTTATTGAAAAAAAATACCAATTTACATAAAAATAACCTTAAAGTTAAAATGTCTAATCTCCTTTAAATATCGTAAAGGCAAATACAGTCCTAAATGGTTATCATCTGGCTAATATCAGTTATGGTATTCAAATGTGATACCACCGCATTCTGAATAGTTCAAAGCAAGAAAAATAGAGAAATGACAGAAAGCAATCTTTTATCTATTCTTTGTCCTCTAAAACAGGCATAGGACCTACTTATAAGCCAAATACCCTATAGCTGAAGAAAAATAGAATCTAATCATCAAAAATAAAAAACTTAGAAATTCCAAATAAAGAGACTTAAAAGAATACTCCCCCTTTTTTCTACCTATAGCTTGTAAACTTTCTACATTCCTCTGACAGCCCAATCCAGACCTTTATTTGGGTCTACATTCTCTTCTAAAACAGATATTAGTGTCATATAATACTTGTGATACATAAATCTGTATGTGTTTTTCTCCTGTTGATCTTTCATTGTTTATTTAAATGTGAAGTAAGCAAGGGATTCTGAGAGGTCAAACAAAATTGTTATAACCCTGCACCCATTTTATAGCTGGCATGGAGAAGTGTATTACCTGTGACAAAGATATGGCAATAATAACCAAAGCTGTAAACTAACAAATACTGTGGTATTTGGTTTAGAATGATGACAATTCAATTGTGTGAATAAGAATATTATGTGAAGAAAAAAACCATGATAAATAGAAATAAAAACAGGTGATGGTAAATAAAGCAGAAGTGTGAGCTCCCATCACAGGCACAACATTGTAAATGTTTGTTCAATGTTGTAAACACAAATAAAATTTAAGCACTAAATATCAACTTGTAGAAGTTATCTTAATATCACCTTTGCCCTTAAGCATCATTATGAAGTATTGAATATGGGTCAACATCAATATTATACATAGATTATGGCGTCAATTGTGGTAATGAGGACCTTAAGATTTCCAGTGAATTTGGCCAAAAAGAAAGCAGACCCCATAAACCCCATAATACTGGTGCAGCCTACCAAGCTGGTGTGGTGGGTATTTGTGTGTGAAGTAATCACTTTAATTTCAAACTGCATTACACCCTGACTATTTCCTGTTCTTTAGTAGGGGGTCTCTAGCCTGTTCAGAGGTAACTATATTCTAAACACAAAGAAGTATTTCAGAGCCTTTCCTAAAAGTGGCAGAGCCAGAGCTCTCCTGCCGGGCTGGGCTCCCCTTGCCTACCATTATTCATGGGCAGGCTGCTCAGAACCACTTCCACCATCTGCCTCCAGCTGTGTTGGCATAACAGAAAGTCAAATGTGCTGCAACAAGCTCCAACCCTGAATTTATTGTAAAAGCCACCATTTCTGTTTCATTTGGCTAGTAAACAATCTCACACTATTAGGATAGTTAATTATAAATAACAGTCTAGCCTCTTTTAATTGAAATCTACATTTATTTAGAGGCTATTCATGAGACTAGAATTAAGAAACAAAAAGCATTAGTAATGAAAAGAAATGGACCACACTATTCAAATAGAAAGACCTCAAAAACTAGCATGGAGTGCCTCAGTAAAAGTAACAATATTTTTCCATTTAGAGAAATATTTCACTCCAGTTCTCAAAATGCATTGCTGAATATTAAGTGTTTTATCATTCATGAACTGAAGGAATGATCAATTATTACTTTAATAGCACTGTATGTCTAAATAATATGAATACCTAATAATGCATAGAAAATTTTGAAATAAATGAGGAAAATATGAAAATTTTTATTTAAAAATAATAATGGGCCAGAAATATAGCTCAATGGGTTGAGCACATTTTTTGCTGTGAGAAAGACAGATACCCTAATATCTTCCAAGTACCACTGAAAACCACCCCAAAACACAGAGATGTATCCCAAAAGACTGACTAGAAGTGACCCAAAACAAAAAAAATTGATTAATTTCTTATTTTGTATACAAATTTAGTGATATAAGTTAATGATTCTGAAATTTTGACAATAAGAAACAGAAAATTATTTTATACTATGATTATAAATATGTGCATGTAATTATCTAAACTTTTAAAATGCCATGAGACTCTTTTATATGGGTGATTCATCTACTATTTTCTATTTTATTGTAATATGATATTATAATATACAAAAATGATATGATGACAAAATTAATCTTAACACTATGGCTTGAAAACAATATTGAAGAAATAGCAAGATGACTAGTTCTCTACAGTTTTTCAAAAAATTATTTTGGTATTTGAGTCATACCAATTGCTAAGGGTGTACTTCTAATGTTCTCAGGTGCTAATTTTCTCTTTTAGTTATTTCTCTAGTACCTCTAGTCCCTGCTTCTTAGGAGCTTAGATTCAAATAGCAAAACTAAAACAAAAATAAGTTAATAAAAAAAGCTAATAGCAACCATAAGAAGAGTACAAAAGCATCTAAGAGTTTGATTAAATAATAGATTATAATTATAGAAGAACAATCACTACCCCAATTTTTGTAAAAAGTTAAATTTTTGGAAGTGTAATTGAAAGTAGAAAGAAGAAAGGAGGTGGCCTCCGAATGTTTACATGTAAATATCTCTTTTAAACATGTCTCAAATTTGGATCTAATCTTACTTCTTTCTAATAGAGAGGGCAGCAATAAAATTTGAATGTGCTTTTTCACGATGTATTCAGTGAGAACCTCCTTAAGGAACTCTTCTTCTTTCAACGTCCTCTGCTTCAGCTAAGTCTTGAAAGATAGCCACTCTGCTTAAATTATTCAAGACTGTTAAGTCACTTCTATTTATAGAGAACATACAAATGTTACTGAATTTCTCACTATTATTTTCTTTTATCAGTTTTTCTGATGTTGAATTACCTAAAAAGTAGGGAAGATCCATGGTATAAGGATAGTTTCTTTTACAGACTAAAAGAGTAAAAATATTAAAGAAAACATTATAAATGATATGTTATTCCAAGCCTATGAAAGTTAAAGAAAAAGCTCTTTCTATGAAAAAGAAGGTGTATTAGAGCAGCTGACATAAATAATGAAAATAATAAGTAAGTAAGTTTTGAGAGACAGAAAAATAGAAGAGTAGAAATGATATTCTAGTTGCAGTTCAATACCTGGTTCAAGGCACAGAGATAAATAGGGAAATAAGGAGTGGAAGTGAAAAGAAATGAGTCATCCATTTTTGTTAGAAATATAATCCGAGGGAGGGACTTCAGAGCATAAAAACCGGCTATCCATTGCAAAAGCTGGCTCCCTGTGTGTGACACCAGGCGGGGAAAATCCGCGAAAGTACACCGGCCCAGTGGGGCTCAGCTGTGAAAGACTGTGAGTGTGACCTGTCTATGTCTGTCTACTGTCCTCTTGCGTGAAACTCTTGCGAGTGGGGCAAAAAGAGCCTCCAGAAACCTCGCTCGCCCAGACGCCATTTTCAGGGAGGGACTTCAGAGCATAAAAACCGGCTATCCATTGCAAAAGCTGGCTCCCTGTGTGTGACACCAGGCGGGGAAAATCCGCGAAAGTACACCGGCCCAGTGGGGCTCAGCTGTGAAAGACTGTGAGTGTGACCTGTCTATGTCTGTCTACTGTCCTCTTGCGTGAAACTCTTGCGAGTGGGGCAAAAAGAGCCTCCAGAAACCTCGCTCGCCCAGACGCCATTTTCATGGAGGGACTTCAGAGCATAAAAACCGGCTATCCTTTGCAAAAGCTGGCTCCCTGTGTGTGACACCAGGCGGGGAAAATCCGCGAAAGTACACCGGCCCAGTGGGGCTCAGCTGTGAAAGACTGTGAGTGTGACCTGTCTATGTCTGTCTACTGTCCTCTTGCGTGAAACTCTTGCGAGTGGGGCAAAAAGAGCCTCCAGAAACCTCGCTCGCCCAGACGCCATTTTCATGGAGGGACTTCAGAGCATAAAAACCGGCTATCCTTTGCAAAAGCTGGCTCCCTGTGTGTGACACCAGGCGGGGAAAATCCGCGAAAGTACACCGGCCCAGTGGGGCTCAGCTGTGAAAGACTGTGAGTGTGACCTGTCTATGTCTGTCTACTGTCCTCTTGCGTGAAACTCTTGCGAGTGGGGCAAAAAGAGGCTCAGAGGAGCACGGCCGCTCCGCTTCGCTACGCGGCCGTGCACTCTTTCTAAGGAAAGAACTCCATTGCAACAAGAAGGAAAAATCACACTAAGAACGGCGCTATATCACAGAAGCAAACATTTCTCTCTGGACTGTCTTCTCTGTTACATGCTCGGGCCTAAGATTTGACCCAGTGTGAGGCTTCATCCACGGAGGACTCCCCTCCCTTAGAGGCAAGTCAGCCCATCCAGAAAGGGAGGAGCCAGAGGAGTGTGCTGCCTACATCATATAGACAATGAATACCACTACAACACGTAGAAAAACCCACAATACAAATGTGACAATGGGGAAACAGCGCAGGCCAGCATCAGACATAGAGAATGAAGATGACAATTCTGAGGACCAGATAATGACTGAACAACTAATCAACCTCTCAGATAAGGACTTTAGACTAGCAATATGGAAGGTGCTCAACAGACTCCAAGAAACCATGGATCGAGTTGAACAGAACACTAATAAGAACCAAGAAAATATGAAGGCAGAAATGACAAAACTCCAAACTGAAATAACATGTCAACTAACAGGCCTGAAAAACTCAGTAAACGAAGTGAATGACAAAATGGATAAGCTCTGGGACAGGGTATCAGAAGCTGAGAATAGACTTGGTGCTGTGGAAGATGAGATACATAACAATTCCATACAGCAGGAGAGATTGGACAAAAAACTTAAAGCAAATGAGCAGACAATGGAAAAATTAGTCAAAGAATGGGAACAGACGAAAATAGAAGTCTATGATAAGATCAACAGAAACAACTTAAGAATCATTGGAGTCCCAGAGACCCAGGAAGAAAATTTCCAGGAAGAATCAATGGTCAAGAACATCATTAAAGAGAAACTTCCAGAGCTAAAGAATATATGTGATCAAATCCTGCATGCCCGAAGAGTACCAACCAAAAGAGACCCCAGAAAAACCACCCCAAGACACATCCTAGTCACAATGACAAATCCCACAGATAGAGACAGAATTCTGAAAACAGCAAGATCAAAAGGGGAAATCATGTTCAAGCAAGCTTCCCTGAGATTTACAGCAGACCTGTCACCAGAAACGCTCAATGCCAGAAAGCAGTGGTGGGATATTGTGACAAGACTGAATGAAATGAATGCTTCACCCAGAATACTATACCCAGCAAAACTCACTTTCCGGTTTGATGGAAGAATACATGGTTTCACAGACAAAAAACAGCTCAGAAACTTCACAGACACAAAACCAGTCTTAAGAGAAAAACTGAAAGACCTAATCTAAGACAAGACTACCCAAAAGACACACCAAATTTTGAAATAAAGATGGCGTTAAATCCCAGGACAATTCTTTCTCTCAACGTCAATGGACTAAATGCACCAGTTAAGAGACACAGAGTGGCTAAATGGATCAAAAAACTCAATCCAACCTTCTGCTGCCTACAAGAAACGCACCTGAATAGTCAGAACAAACATAGACTCAAAATAAAAGGCTGGAGAAAAGTTATCCAAGCAAACAACACCCATAAAAAAGCTGGAGTGGCCATACTAATATCAGATAATGCAAACTTTATACTCAGGAAGGTTGTAAGGGACAAAGACGGACATTTTATATTAATCAAGGGGTACGTAGAGCAGGAAGAATTCACTCTCCTAAACATATATGCACCGAATGAGGGGCCAGCAAAATATTTAATACAACTGCTGACAAATCTGAAAAATAATATCAACAACAACACAATAATTGTGGGGGACCTAAACACGGCTTTGTCAACACTGGACAGGTCAACCAGACTGAAACCCAACAAGAATATACTAGACCTGAGGAGAGAAATGGAAGAAAGAGGCCTAGTGGATATATATAGGACACTCCATCCCCAGAAACCTGGATACACATTCTTCTCCAATGTACATGGGACATTCTCCAGGATAGACTACATGCTGGCACATAAAACATACCTCCATAAGATCAAGAGGATAGAAATTTTGCAGACTACCTTCGCTGACCACAAGGCTCTGAAATTATTTGTGAACTCCAAAGGGACTCAGAAGAAACACTTTAACACCTGGAAGTTAAACAGCCTCATGCTCAATAACCAGTGGGTCCGAGATGAAATCAAGGAGGAAATAAAAAGGTTCCTGGAAACAAATGACAATAAAGACACAAACTCTCAGAACTTATGGGACACAGCAAAAGCAGTACTGAGAGGAAAATTTATAGCTTTGCAAGCACACATCAGGAAGGAAGAAGGAGCTTACCTGAGTAGCTTAATGACACAGCTAATAGAACTAGAAAATGCTCAACAAAAGGACCCAAGAACAGGAAGACAGAAGGAAATAACAAAGCTGAGAGCAGAAATCAACGAAGTGGAAACTCAAAAAACAATCCGAAAGATCAACGAAAGCAGAAGTTGGTTCTTTGAAAAAATAAACAAGATTGATAGACCACTGGCAAACCTAACAAAGAAAGAGAGAGAGAAAAACTTGATAACTCGTATCAGGAATGAAAAAGGAGAGATCACTACTGATATGACAGAGATTCAAAGGGTAATCAGAAACTACTTTGAAAAACTCTACGCCACTAAAAATGAGAACCTGGAAGAAATGGATAAATTCTTGGACTCTTATAATCTTCCACGGTTGAAGGAAGAGGATGTAGCATATCTAAACACCCCCATCACCATTGATGAAATTAAAACAGTAATCAAATGTCTGCCGAAAAACAAAAGCCCAGGTCCAGATGGATTCACTAATGAATTCTATCAAACTTTCCAAGAGGAACTACTGCCAATCTTGGCAAGACTCTTTCATGAAATTGAACAAACAGAAACACTTCCAAATAGCTTTTATGAAGCCAACATCACCTTGATACCTAAACCAGACAGAGACGCTACCAAAAAAGAAAATTACAGACCAATATCACTGATGAATGCAGATGCAAAGATCCTCAACAAAATCCTGGCAAATAGGATTCAATGCCTCATTAAGAAGATCATCCACTACGATCAAGTAGGTTTCATCCCAGGAATGCAAGGCTGGTTTAACATCCGTAAATCTATCAACATAATACACAACATCAATAACAAGAAAAATAAAAACCACATGATCATATCAATAGATGCAGAGAAAGCATTTGATAAGGTCCAACACCCATTCTTGATCAAAACTCTCAGCAAGATGGGAATGGAGGGAACCTTTCTCAATATAGTGAAGGCCATCTACCACAAGCCAGTGGCAAATATTATCCTCAATGGAGAAAAACTGAAAGCCTTCCCTCTAAATTCTGGCAGAAGACAAGGCTGTCCTCTCTCACCACTCCTATTCAACATAGCACTGGAAGTACTTGCTATAGCGATTAGGCAAGAAAAGGATATCAAGGGAATCCAGATAGGAAAGGAAGTAGTCAAGCTCTCACTGTTTGCAGATGACATGATACTCTACTTAGAAAACCCTAAAGACTCTATCAAAAAGCTTCTAGAAACAATAGACTCATATAGCAAGGTGGCAGGCTACAAAATTAACACACAAAAATCAATGGCCTTTCTATACACCAACAGTAATAAAGAAGAAATGGACATTAAGAAAACAACCCCATTCACAATAGTACCACACAAACTCAAATATCTTGGAATCAACTTGACTAAATATGTGAAGGACCTATACAAAGAAAACTATAAAACTCTGCTCCAAGAAATAAGAGAGGACACACGGAAATGGAAACACATACCCTGCTCATGGATTGGCAGGATTAACATCATCAAAATGTCAATACTCCCCAAGGCATTATACAGATTTAATGCCATCCCTCTAAAGATACCCATGACATTCTTCAAAGAAGTGGATCAGACACTTTTGAAATTCATTTGGAACAATAAACACCCTCGAATAGCTAAAGCAATCATTGGGAAAAAGAATATGGGAGGAATTACTTTTCCCAACTTTAAACTGTACTACAAAGCAACAGTTATCAAAACAGCATGGTATTGGAATAAGGATAGGTCCTCAGATCAGTGGAATAGGCTTGAATACTCAGAAAATGTTCCCCAGAGATACAACCATCTAATTTTTGATAAAGGAGCAGGAAATCCTAAATGGAGCAGGGAAAGCCTCTTCAACAAGTGGTGTTGGCACAATTGGATAGCCACTTGCAAAAAATTAAACTTAGACCCCCAGCTAACATCATGTACAAAGGTAAAATCCAAATGGATTAAAGACCTCGATATCAGCCCCAAAACCATAAGATATATAGAACAGCACATAGGCAAAACACTACAGGACATTACAGGCATCTTCAAGGAGGAAACTGCACTCTCCAAGCAAGTGAAAGCAGAGATTAACAGATGGGAATATATTAAGCTGAGAAGCTTCTGCACCTCAAAGGAAATAGTGCCCAGGATACAAGAGCCACCCACTGAGTGGGAGAAACTATTCACCCAATACCCATCAGATAAGGGGCTAATCTCCAAAATATACAAGGCACTGACAGAACTTTACAAGAAAAAAACATCTAACCCCATCAAAAAATGGGGAGAAGAAATGAACAGACACTTTGACAAAGAAGAAATACGCATGGCCAAAAGACACATGAAAAAATGTTCCACATCACTAATCATCAGGAAGATGCAAATCAAAACAACGATGAGATACCACCTCACACCCCAGAGAATGGCACACATCACAAAGAATGAGAATAAACAGTGTTGGCGGGGATGTGGAGAGAAAGGAACTCTTATCCACTGCTGGTGGGAATGCTGTCTAGTTCAACCTTTATGGAAAGCGATATGGAGATTCCTCCAAAAACTGGAAATCGAGCTCCCATACGATCCAGCTATACCACTCCTAGGAATATACCCTAGGAACACAAAAATACAATACAAAAACCCCTTCCTTACACCTATATTCATTGCAGCTCTATTTACCATAGCAAGACTCTGGAAACAACCAAGATGCCCTTCAACAGATGAATGGCTAAAGAAACTGTGGTACATATACACAATGGAATATTATGCAGCTGTCAGGAGAGATGAAGTCATGAAATTTTCCTATACATGGATGTACATGGAATCTATTATGCTGAGTGAAATAAGTCAGAGAGAGAGAGAAAAACGCAGAATGGTCTCACTCATCTATGGGTTTTAAGAAAAATGAAAGACACCCTTGTAATAATAATTTTCAGACACAAAAGAGAAAAGAGCTGGAAGTTCCAGCTCACCTCAGGAAGCTCACCACAAAGAGTGATGAGTTTAGTTAGAGAAATAACTACATTTTGAACTGTCCTAATATTGAGAATGTATGAGGGAAATGTAGAGCCTGTTTAGGGTACAGGCGGGGGTTGGGTGGGGAGGAGGGTGATTTGGGACTTGGGTGATGGGAATGTTGCACTGGTGATGGGTGGTGTTCCTTTTATGACTGAAACCCAAACACAATCATGTATGTAATCAAGGTGTTTAAATAAAAAAAAAAATTTAAAAAAAAAAAAAAAAAAAAAAAAGAAATATAATCCAGCCTAAATTTTTAGAAAAGAATATTGGAAAGATATGGAGACTTTAGTTGTCAAAGTGAATGATACTTTAAAATAGAAATATTTTATTTTAAATGAGAAATCAGTAGGGAATGCAGATTTATTTTAAAAATGTCAAATAATTCATCCTTCCATTCATCTATCTACCTCCCCACCAAAATTTACTAAGAATAAGCAGCTTAGAACCTTTAATAAGATACAGAAGAAACTGAACTAAGAGAAAATTCCTATCCTTTTATTCCTTATATTTTTTTTCAAAAGATAACTTTCAACTATTAGCAATAAGAAGGTGTTTAAAAAATTAATCTGTCAAACTTTTGGTGAAATCTGACTGTAAGAGACTGAATCAGAAGCAATGATAAAATGAAAAAAATTGTCAATAAGTTTCAAAGCAAAACGGCATTATTTCTGTAGATTTACATGTTTTACTTCTTTTGATGAAGCCCCCTGTGTCCTCTCTGACTGAGAATTTAGTTTAAGTTTGGCAGTAACCATTTTCAAACTAGTTCAGCAATGCTCACGTTCATGTGCCTGCATACCATCTGTCCATTCTTCACCACTTTTCTATGTTTGTATATGATACATGCATATATATCACTTTTCCCCTAGAAGGTTTATTTTGATTTCTTTATAGGATAATTTTGGCCAGCCATGAATTGAGTCACAGCAGAAAATAATACATTTTCCCTCTGTCTATTATGATCCTTATTTTATTTTTTCTGTGTCATAATGAATTGTTTTGCTACAAAGAGTAGGGCATAAAACTGATGATAGATTATTTTTTTCAGCACTCACCACCACTGCATAAGTTTCATCTGATTAAGTACTTTATACTTCCAAGTGTCCTCTATGTTGCAGTGGTCCATATTCCCAGTAGTAGGAAAAAGGCAACCTTATATTCTCTTTTTTTTGAGGGGGGTCCCACACTGGACAGTGCTCAGGGTTTACTCCTGGCTCTGTGCTCAGAAATTACCCCCAGCCGGCTTGAGGGGTACCATATGGGATGCCAGAAATCGAACCTAGGTCCTTCCTGAGTAGACCACATGAAAGGCAAACGCTCTACCACTGTGCTATTGCTTCAGCCCCAACCTTATATTTTAATAGCTATATATATTTTAATAGGTATCTATATTCTTAATAGGTATATATAAAATATATATCTTTCTCTTGAATTAAAAACAAATGAATTTTTTATTTTAGCTAAATATTTTTGACCTTTATAAGGGCAACTTGGACCTCTATTCTCCTGCTCCAGAAGAAAATTATGGCAATCTGTCTGTTCCAACCTTACACCTGTGTGGCCTTCTCAGAATGGGGGGTGGGGCACATACTCCTTTCTGCATGAACTTCAGTAGCTGTCCAACATTCTCCAACAGAAAGGGCCCAGCTCCACAACTTAAATTTATCAAGTCACCTAGTTTGTTTTAGATTTATAAATCTTGGACTGTGCTACTTCAAGGAGCCATGCAATATTTCAACATCTTGTGATGTCTGTTTAGTAGCATCACAGGGAATCCAATGGAAGAGTTACATAGTAAATCCCCCCCCCCAGACATACACAATGAGCCTAACTAATAACACATAAGGCTCAATTAGCACCAAAACAAAGCCCAGCAAATCATTAGATACTGACATTAAAAATACCATGGAGAGAGAGAACAATAATTTTAAACTGACCCAAGCTGATCTAAGATTTGTTCATTCAAGTTGCCTTTGTGTTGTAACAAGCAATATGAAGTAAACATGTTTGTGGTGATGGGTGAGTGACTGAGGATACTGGTAAAGCGATGGTCGCACTGATGGTGGTTGTCACACTGGTGGTCACACTGGTGTTCAAAAGTTTAATGCTTGAAATGACTATATTATGAACAACTTGAAGAATCCTGGTGTTATAATAAATATTAGAAAGAAAAATTATAAAAAGTAAAAGGACCATTTATTTGGTATCCAAACACCTTCATATATCTGTCAAATAGTCCCATTTAAGTAACCTGACCTCTACTAATGGCTTTTTTAAAAGCATGTTTTAGAATCAAAATTAGCATCTAAATGAGAATGTGTTAAAACGCTTACCTAGGGGTGGCTGGTTTCACCTTATTCATAGTTTTCCAAGTTAAATTATGTCAAAAGAATTGTATTTTAGTATTTAGTGAGCTAAAGCAGAATCCATTGCAACTGCCTTCCATCCCTACTTTTCCTTTATACAGTCCATAGAATTATTCTAATTTAAGCATTTAAAATTTTTGTATTGAATCACCATAATACACAAAGTCAAAAAGTTGTTTTAGCCATACCATGTTTGAAAATTCATTCCTTCACTAGTGCTCATTTTCTGACATCAATTTCCCCATTTTTCCTCCTGTTCTCCCCCAACCCACATACAGCCTGCCTCTATAGCATGTACTTTTCTTTGCTTGCTTTCTCTCTTAATTTTTTCTTTTAGGCATCAAGATTTCAATATAGTCACTAAAAGAATATCATGCATAAAACTTTACCTCTTAATACACGTTTTATTGAATGTTGTACACAATAAATTTACTCAGCATTTAATTTTCCTAGAAAAATGTATTATGGTTCCATAGTGCTATTGTCCTAACTCAATTAATAAAGATTATTTCATTGGCTGAATCAAAAAAGAAAATTTAAGCAGAATAATAATAATAAAGTGTCCATTCAGAAAATATTTGAAGAATAAAAAAACATTATAGACAAACAAGTTTTAAATAAATACCATGAACAAAAGAATTATGAAATCAGAGATTATAATTAAGTACTGATACATTTTAGCTATACATAAAAAAGATCTCTGAAAATTAGACTTATTATGTGATGTTTTGTATCATAAGAGAAAAGAAACTAATTATCTAAGTTATTTAGATATAGTTTTCATCAAACAATGGCTGAAGTATATATAGAAGAGTAAAGAAAAAATAATTTAAGCTGATAAATTTGTTTTATGTAATTCAAAACATCTTGTTATGCAATGTGAAATATTAAATTTCATATGTTTTTGGAATATAAATATTCTGTGTGGAATTTGATAAACATAATTATTAATACTATCATCATCAGAATTATTGTTATTTCTTCATAAATTATAAGGCTATGACAAACAAACATGGTAGAAAACAAATATTTACAGTAGTACATACATTAAAATAATATAAGCTTTTCAAGTAAGGAAGGCAAAAGCCATCAGTATCACTGAAATTTCAGATCACTGAGATTTAAAGTAACTTCATTTTTCTACTTCTAGTCTGCATTCTGGATATTTTTGTTATCCTGTCATTTGCCCTTGTATAATCTTTACATTACTATCTTTAAAAATCAACTTCTTGTAAACTTTCTAAGATTAATAATACTTTTCTTTTTGTTTGTTTGTTTGTTTGTTTTTGGTTTTTTGGGCCACACCTGGTGACGCTCAGGGGTTACTCCGGGCTATGAGCTCAGAAATCTCTCCTGTCTTGGGAACCATATGGGACACGGTCCAAGGCTAGCCTTACCCCTGCACCACCGCTCTGGCCCCAAACAACACTTTTCATTTAGTGATTTGGATTATTGCAAAAATCTGAAAGCTATAGTTACACATCTAGAGTAGATATATTTTATCATTTGAATAAATATATTAAAATATTTTATTTTTTACTATTCCCAGTAAATTACTATATAAGTATATCTATTTGAATGAACAAAATGTGTACCATTCTTTAAAATAAAATTAAGATTTTATTCTGCCTATATTAGTAACAACTATACATGAAAACACTGGCCATAAAAAAGAAAACACCGGGCCCGGAGAGATAGCACAGCGGCATTTGCCTTGCAAGCAGCCGATCCAGGACCGAAGGTGGTTGGTTCAAATCCCAGTGTCCCATATGGTCCCCCGTGCCTGCCAGGAGCTATTTCTGAGCAGACAGCCATGAGTAACTCCTGAGCACCGCTGGGTGTGACCCAAAAACCAAAAAAAAAAAAAAAAAAAAAAAAGAAAACACCATAATTGTTACATAATACATTTTAAATTTTATTATGTGTGTTCCCATGTATATATTTGTATATGCAAGCTATTTTACATACCATTAAGTAGTTATCTGCTAATAAATATTTATGTTATTTTTAATATTACGCAATGACAGTATTATAATCATCACTACTGAATTTTAAATGTATTGAGGTACATAATTTTATTACATGTTCTTTATTAAATTAGCCTCCAAAGTCATGAATTAATAACCTAAATATAAGTGAAATTTCACACCATATTTATATTTTCATAAATTAGAATTACTTGTATCAGATTTATTTTAGAACAGTTTAATTTGTTTATATATAATATTTTACAATTATTTCATATCATTCTATTTTCTTTTCATGTGGAACTTAATGTCTTTATCTGTTTAATGATATTTATATATATATATATATTTTACAGCCTTATTTGGACATTTTCCCCATTTTAATGTTGTTGAAGATCAGCATGAAAGTGTCTGCTATATATTGTATATTACCTTTTTTGCAGCAAGCATACTTCTCAAATATACATTTGACATTTTCATAATATCAAATACTGTTAAATTATGATTTTATGATTCATTCATTTATTATGCCATACTTATAGCATTTATTCATGTCATACCTTAATATTTTTATTTCGAAGTAATTCATAATATTTTCTTAATACTATCATCCTAACCTTTCTACAGGACTAGCAGGTTATGTTAATATTACTTGTTTTATTATTATACTCTGGTCAGGTATTATGGCATGTTTGTTTTAATATTTTAACTTACAGAAAAACATAAACTATGTAACTGTATATAAAATACATAAAAAGCTTATAAACAAGCATAAATATATATAAATAAATAACTAAAATGTAACAATACATTTGTTTTTGGTATTTTTGGGTCAAACATGGCAGCACTCAGGGGTTACTCCTGACTCTACGCTCCGAAATTGCTCCTGGAAGGCTCGGGGGACCATATGGGATGTTGGGATTCGAACCACTGTCCTTGTACATGCAAGGCAAACACTTCACCTCCATGCTATCTCTCCGGCCCCCTAGTACAACCTCTTCACATTAATAACCTATAATGTTATTGATTACATTTAAGTAAAAATGTTTAAAGGTTTAGATTACTAAAGTTCATCATACCATTGATGTTGTTTAAGGGCTATATAACTGAAGAAATAAGCCAATCAATTCTCAAAGTGCTGCCCACACTCCTGGTATACATGGTATTATCAGGGCCATATCTAGCTATTTGGTTAGAGACTGAACTCAAGGATTTAGACACTCAATTAAGCAACATCACTGACGTATGTTCACAAATTCTAACTAATTTTGTATGTAGGCTCATAAACATTTTAATGAAATAATTTATTGGAGAGCACAACATGCAGTATTTAGGGATTACTCCTGGTTTTGCACTCAGGAATCACTTTGATGGTGCTCCAAAAACTATAAGTGATGCCAGGGATTGAATTCAAGCTGATCACTTGCAAGGCAGTGCCTTAACCACTGTACTATCACTCAAGACCCTTAATTAAATAATTTCCACATCTGTTTGCATCAACGTTATTTTTTTTTTTTTTTTGCTTTTGGGCCATACCCAGTGGTGTTTAGGACTCTACACATATGGAGAACCATATGTGGTGCTGAGGATTAAACCTGGGTTGGCCGTGTGAAAAGCAAGCACTTTATCCACTGTACTTGTCTATCTCCCATTTTTTTAGTTTATGTAACAACCATTTATTCTGCCTCTCTTTATTTTGGTAAAGTTTAATTAATCAGCATTCTGTACTAGCATGTTATACTAACTTTAAAAGCATGCCAAGTGCAGTGTTTACTTAAATATAATCTTCATAAGATAATTCAAATAATTAAAATGAGGCTCAAATTTGTCCCTTTGAAACAAAAAAGAAAATGAATGTGTGAACAATTAGGATTCAGCTCTAGCTCTGCTCCCTTCTTTTGCTGGCAGTTCGGTCTCAGTATGGCTTTTCCATAATACTAGAACATGTCATTTCCGTCTGTGGTCATCAAGTCTTCAAGACTTAGCATTTAGGGTAATAAGAATTTTTCTGTCCAGATTCATTATCAATACACCTCTTGCACATACACAGACACACAAAAATGATTAATTGGTAAGAAACTTTTAAAATAGTATAGGAATTGGCTGTGTATAGACCCAGTTACTACTGAGGATTGAGTTGCTATCAATAAGGGCCAAAAAAAAAATTTCAACAAGTGTCATAATTAATACTTATAGATCTCAAGAAGACAGAATTAAGTTCTGCAATATAAATATTTGTGAAGATTGGTTTCTTCATCAAAGTATAATGCCAATAATAAAGTGTAATATGGTCTTCCCCAGACTAGCAATATATGCCTAAGGGGGCTGTTATAAGAACTGAGCATATTACTCTTTAAATAAATACTAGCTATCATCATTTATCCTCAATACCATCCTCATAATAGTTTCAAAATGCTCTGCAAAGAAGTTTCATAAATAGAATTTTTAAGTAAAATAACAGAAAAATGGATGGAAATTTTGGTAAGTAATTCAGTTGCTACCATTCTAAAATATTAGGCCCTTGGCATTGTGTTAGCAGCTTTATGTACTTCATCTCATTTTCACAACAACCTTAAGAGGCTCTTATTTTTCAAATATAGAAAGTTAAATTTAGAAACATAATTAACTTTATTTCTTTTTGGTAGGGGGGCCATACCTGGAAATATTCAGCGTTTATTCCAGGCTTTTTGCTATGCGAGGGAAGTGTTTTATCCATAATATATCTTCACCCAAGACATAAAAAAAATTTAGAAGTCCTGATGATATTAATTCAAAACAAGTTAAGTTTACATAAGATTGTTTTACTTTGAACTATTTAAATGATTAATTAATATAAGTCAGGACATTCCTTTTCTAAACCTGTTTACCTCCAGTAATAACATTGATATAAAAAACACGACTTTTCTGAGATTTCATTTCCACATCTGTCTTATCAGAATTATAACAGGCTTTATTATGGGGAGCAAAATGCAATATTCCTGGAACTTGACACACTCACAGTATTGTTCTTTACAAGGACCTGAAAACATGTAACAAATACCATGAAATCAACATGAAAACATTGCCCAAAATTCTTGGGTACTGAGAGATACCCAAGTGTTAGATGATGTTGAAAAAAAAATTAGGAAATTAGTGATAAAAAATGTCCCAGCTATTAGAAATTCTGAGCCTGTGACAACCATGGAGAGGAGTAGAGAGAAAACAGAGAGAGAATATAATAATCACAATTATCAAGAATTTTTATTTGCTTTAAACATTATGTCAAAAAGTATCTTAAGTCAATATTAAATATTTCAACTGGAGTAGAGCATTTGACCTGCCCACCATTCACTGACGTTTCCACAAGCCCTTCCAAGAGTGACTTCTGAGAAGAGCCAGTAATAAGCTTTAAACATGATCAAAGATGTGATGTAAAACAAAAACACACACACACACACACACACACAAACAACAGTATTTCTTTCTACATTGACTTCTCTGTGACTTTCCTTTGAGTGAGTCAGATTGTAAAGATATTTTTCCTCTTGATATACAGCCCCATTAGTTGAAATAATCAGGTGAAAGCATAAAGTCTGACAGTCTTAAATAGGAATAAAACTAAATATAAAAGCATCTTTTAAAATAAAAAATTCACAAAGCAGCATTTTTATAAAAGGGAGATAGGCAACTATATTTAGGCAATATATTGTCTTTAGTTTTTTAGTAGTGATAAAGTATTAGAATATGTAGAAAAAGCTAGTTAAGTTTATCAAAAGACAAATATAAAATACGTTATTTTCAAGGTTCTGCTTTCCTTCAGAGATTCAATAGGGCAACTGTCAGATTATATTCACCTCCACCACCAATGTTCCCCCCAAAAAGATAATTCATCTAGAACAAGTTTTTTATTAAAAATATCTCAATTTCTGCACTGTTCTTGAGAAATAGTGGAAGCATTATCACTTTCAATACTTAAAAATTTGGTCAGAGAAAAATCATTAAGGGATGCTGGAGGGAAATAGCCTGAACTATCCTGGGGATTGAAGAGTTGAATTTAAGTCCTTTCATCTTCATTTAGACTCCTCTGTGATGTATTTTCTTTCTGAGAAAGAATTTATCTCTGTCCAACAACATGCAGGAAAAAAATGGCACCACCAAACTATATCATCATGTAATAATCTTTGTAATTAAATTACTTCATGGATCAATAGGAATGTTCAAATTGTAAAATACTGTGAAATGTAATAATGTATTTGACATTATAATTTTAGATGGCTTATTTATTCTTCAAGGGTTTTTTTTTACATTGATGCTCATTTGATTCTTTCTGTAATGAAGAAATATTTCCAGAATTGCTTTGGTTATTCATTCCTTAGACAAATATAAAAAGATTGTATTATGGGGAAGACATTGTGTTAAGTGCTATAGAGTATAAAAGGAAAAATAGGTTCTCTCCTTTGAAGTTTATACTTCTGTCCCTTGCCAGCTAAGTCTCTAGCTCTCTACTGTATAGGATAAATATGTCTTTCTGAGATGATAGTTATTAAAATAGCAAGAAATAAATATAGAGTATTTAACAAAATATTAGTATTCAGTCCATCGGTGTGATATTCCTTTCTCTTTAATAAAAACTATATATATATATATAACTTTATGTATATGTATATATAACCTGAATATATGTATATATATGTATACATAACCTGAATATATAAGCCAACTACAGCAAGAATAACATAAGAACTCTGCTATATATGTGTGTATATATACACTATATATGGTTGCTGTAAACTAAGATAATGAGGTGTCATAAATATTTGGGAATATTTAACTCCTGCAACCATCAGAACTACCCAACTCCCCACATTACTTCTTACCATAGGTCAAAGTGAGAAATGCTGAGTTCCATTCATTATTGAATTTGATCAGATCATTCAATTTTTTAATCATTATTGTAATAGTTTCTATTCCTAGTAACCAACATATGAATACCCATATCAAGTGTCCATCAATTGTTTGCCAATTGGTTAAATGGTGGCATTAACTCAGTATTTTACATATTAATATAGTATTGGTACAATTAAAATAATTGCTATAAAATAGCACTTTTTTGTTACAGGTGAGAGAGAGTATCATAGATGGAGTGATATATCCAAGAAAAACAACTCAGAGGAAATAATATTGATGGGGTAACTGAGCAAATACTTGGTAGTATAGTGTTATTATGTCTGTGAATAGTGGGCAAGCCATTTTGGCTGGTGCTTAAATACTTTAAGAGCAGACAGTGGCAGTTGCTCTTTAAAACACATTTGGTCAATATTTGAAGATTCCTCAAATATATGATTAACTATTAATTACTAAATATTTATTATGTACACCATTCTAAGGTAACTAAAAGATGCAGCATAGAAAATAAGATGCTTAGTTGTAACTTTCAATTTGGAGATTTAGTTCTTTGTTGGATACAAAGGAATCTGGTAAGAAGTTTGAACAATAGCCCAAGTCTACCACTATTTTTGTTGTTAAAATTGGCATTCACAGAAGGAAAGGGACATGAGATATTCAGAATAAAAATAAAATGTTTGACAAAATGGTAGAATAAGGAAAGGAAAAAAGATCATTTTAAAACTAATTCAAAATTATAAAATTTTGATAATTCTTTATTTCAAAAGCAGGGATGCCAATCCAAGAGACTAGAAAATGAGAATGTTTATTTATCCAAAAATATATTAAGCTATTTAATTCTTTTATGAACTTGTAAAATTTAAGGTTCAGGGAAGCAATTGGGAAAAATTCAGAGACCAGGGACAACTTTTATTTGATAATCATTATAACATAAACAAGGAGAGAGCTCACAAAAATAGTTAAAGGAACATCCTATGTTTCTTTCATAAGTAAGACACTAAGCTTTTCTCTTCATTAAAATAAGATTATGTAAATACTTACTGTACGTATGCAAAAAACGGGGGGGGGCACAAAACCTTGCCACAACAGCAATCCTTCCGTTTTTTCTTTTCATTTATTTTATTCTTTATCTCCTCTTTCTTCTTTTCTATCTTTTTCACTCTTGTGATTATTATTTGGTAATTTTTTGTTGTTGTTGCTGGATGTTTTATTTATTTTTTTTGGTAGTTACTTTCTTTTTTATTTTTTACTGTTGTTTATTGGGTTTTTGTTATGTTTTTCTTCTTCTTCCTTCTTCTTCTTTCTTCTTTCTTCTTCTTCTTCTTCTTCTTCTTCCTCCTCCTCCTCCTCCTCCTTCTTCTTCCTCCTCCTTTTCCTCCTCCTCCTCCTCCTCCTTCTTCCTCCTCCTTTTCCTCCTCCTCCTCCTCCTCCTCCTCCTCCTCCTCCTCCTCCTCCTCCTCCTCCTCCTCCTCCTCCTCCTCCTCCTCCTCCTTCTTCTTCTTCTTCTTCTTCTTCTTCTTCTTCTTCTTCTTCTTCTTCTTCTTCTTCTTCTTCTTCTTCTTCTACCATCAGAACCACACAACTTGAATCATCTTGTTGTGCCTCATGAATTGAGGGGGGATTAAAAATGAATGGTACTAGGACCAAACAGCCATATGAACATTCAATTGAAAATAAAAAATAATCAGACTTAAACACCAAACCCAAAGTCAACAACAACAAAATCAATACCCTATCTACAACAAGTTACATGCAGAGGGGAACAGTTACCCTAGCACACTGGAGGGCAAAGGAGGAAGATTTGGGACACATGCTGGGAAAAGGAGTGGAGGGAGAACAACCCTGATGGTGGGAATGGCTCTAATTCATTGTCACTATATACCTTAGATATTACTGTAAAAGATTTGTTATTCACTTTTGGTCACAATAAAATTATTCTTTAAAAAATAAGGTTTAAAACTAAACCTTGTATTTTATTTAAAAGTCCATTATGAATTGCATTTCATTTCAGAAAATTAAAAGCTGTCAATTACTTATATTTATAGTTCAATTTTGTAAAAATATACATAATTATATAAATCATCGTTCAAGGTGCTTGGGGTTGTGGGTCAGTGTACAAGTTTCTCTTTCAGGCAGAAGGCCCTAGAGTTTGAAGCCCAGCAAGATCTCCATGCCAAGTGCAGTCCTAGCAGCAAAAAAATTTGGGATTGATGGTGCCACAGTATGTGTGTGCAAACAACCTCAAGTGTCTGCACACAGCAACCAACTATGTGAGAGTTGATGTGTACAACAAAATGTGTACTATCCTATTGTTTCAACAACAGAGGTGATGGAGGAGGGGTGTAATTCAATGAAAAGTTGCTAAATAAATATAACTAAATAAATTCTCTCAGAAACCTCCTTTATTCACATAAGAATGAGTCCCACATGGTCCTAGCAAAGTGTTTCAGTTTATATAACTCCAGGAATCCTGAATTTATTTTCTTTATGATCTTGTTTCTTTTTGCCACCCACATGGGTTATTGTAAGAGGAATGACTCACGGCAATTATACACTCAGTTTGCAATAGAAATTCAGACATTGGAGAAAGAAAAGAAGCTTCATAATCTACACTAAAAGAGACTTTTAACTATCAGAATCTTGACTTTAATAGAAACAGTGCTCAGTTAATGAATATTGCTTACATAGAATCATATGTAAATGATGCATATTATTTCACCATTCAGATAAGTTATGATAATAGGTACTTCACCACAATTTATTTATTTTTATTTTTTAATTAATTTCTTTATTTAAGCACTGTGGTTATTTTTAAAGCACAACCATGCCTGGTAATGATTCAGTACAAAATTTTTAGATAACATACTTAAGAGATAAACTGAAAAATGAAGTTCGAGGAATTTTCCAGAAAAAAGTTAAAATAAATTAAAGTAGTATATAATTTTAAATAGTTAAGTAAATATCTGTGAAATCATAGAGATAATGATCTCACATATTTATGCCTTTGTGGAACCTTTCTAAGAGCTTTCTAACAGAGACTAAAATACCAAAAGTCAATATGGCAAAGGAGATATGTACTGACACAAGCTATAAGACTAGAACCTACTTAGATTGAAGATATTTCAAAATATTTTCCTACATAGCAAAGGTAGATGTAGCCCTTCCTAGAGAATGAGTTGTCAAAGCACTTCACCTCTTTTATCTTCAATTTCATTATTTAGTAGTTAAAATGTAGATCTGACATGTAAACACTTTTTCAGGTATGAAATCCAACATCAATTTTAACAGGTAAACCTTTTTGTTCTTACCACATGAGTTGCCTGGATACACGGTACCAGGAATCTGTCGCCTGCATCTTCCCTCTTAAGATGAGTTATTTATACTTTCACACTGTGAGTAGGACCCTCCCACCCCCTTGCTTGTTACTTTTTTCTTTCGTAATCTCTTGTTCTTTTTCCTCAGAACCTCCAAATAAGGCCGGCTTTTACTTTCAATAAAACTTTGTTTATCGTTGATCCTTCTTTGTATGGAGTGCCTAATTAATTCTTACACATCCTTTCAGTACCAACACAAATCATCTATAAGTTCCTTATAGTTTTCCTTAACTTCATAGTTGCCTGTTACTTTTGTAGCTCTGCAGTTATTTCAATCTTATTACCACACCAGATAGTCGTTCACAGAGAGCAATAGCTAATGTGTATTTAGCTCGATGCCAGAAGAATCTGGTAAAAAGTAGGTCTTTAGTAAATAGTAAATTTTTTTAATCTGGGGCTGGAGCTGTGGCACAGAGCAGTAAGGCATTTGCCTTGCCAGCGCTAGCCTAGGACCAACTGCGGTTTGATCCCCAACATCCCATATGATCCCCCAAACCAGGAGCAATTTCTAAGGACATACCCAGGAGTAACCCCTGAGAATTATCCAGTGTGACCCAAAACAAAACAACAATAACAAATCTTTAAATCATGATCTTCAGAACTAAAAAACTTCTAGTAAAATATATAAATTTTAAAATATTTTTTATATCCCCATATACAAATATAGTACCTCAGTGAAAGGAAATAAATATGGTTAGTCTTGCACCATTAAGAGCATAGTTTAGAAAATTTTCCAATATCATGGCAAAATTTAGAATTGCAAAAAAATGTGCTAAATGTTGGTATCCCAATTATTGCCAGAATATGTTATATTATATGTTATATGGTATATATATATATATATATATATATACCATTTCTAACCATCAAATGCAAGTGCTTGATATAGATTATGTTTTGTTAACTTGATGTTTTCTCTTTATTTTTATCAACAGTAATGCCTTTTGCAGAAATGTGGTGCTTTTCAGGTTTTTTTGTTTGTCTGTTTTTGTTTTGTGTTTTTTTTTTGGGGGGTGATTTTTTTTGTATTATTTTTATGTTTTCCTTCCTTTTTCCTTTTCTTTTCTTAAACTGATTTTTATAATCTCTAGAAGTACTCCTCCCATTTTTTGCTTGTTAGAATTTTTGCCCCCCTCTTTTTTCTTTGTTCTTTTTCTTTTTGTTTTCTTACCTTCAAACACAACCACATAACTTGAACCATTTTGTTCTGTCTCACAAATTGAGGGGGAAATAATGGAGGGCAAGAAGACCAAACCGTCATATGAACATTGAGTAGAAATAAAAAATGATCACTTAAACACCAAATCCAAAGCCAACTACAACAGAATCGATGCCCAATCTACAACAAGCTAGACACAGAAAGGACCACTCATACTAGCAGCCGGGATGGGGCAAAGGAGGGTCAATATGGGATGCATGCTGGGAACAGGGGTGAAGGGAGGACAACATTGGTGGTGGGAAAGCCCCTCTTTCAATGTCACTATGTACCTAAAATACTACTGTGAATGATTTGTGATCCACTTTGGTCAAAACAAAAATTATTAATAAAAATAAATAAAAAATAATGACACTTAAAGATATTATTTAAAAATTGGAAAAAAACTACAAATTAAAAAATACATATCAAGGGAATAAAACAAATAGCACAAAAACCTTAAAAAAAACTTGTTTGGGGAGCCACGCATTGCTGTGTTCAAGGTTTACTCTTGGTTCTGCCTCTGTTTATCATACCTAGAAGTGCTTGAGAGTAACAGGGAACACATTGTTTTGGCTACATGCAAGGCAATGCCTTACCTTATGTACCATCTCTCCAATCCTTCAAAAGGCAAACCTTGAAGTTTCAAATGAATTAAAATCTAAATAAAAAAAATAGAGGTATTTTTCAAAGGACTAAATAGAATGTATGTACTCATACTACAATATTTTAAACATCTGGGATACCTTCCAATATTATTCAATAAAAAAATTAGGACAAAATGAACTACTCTCAAGAGAAAGAAATCAATATAGGTCAACTCTGATCTCAGCAAAAGTTGAAAATAATTTTAAAAATTAAGCATAGCTATATTCAATAATGGAATGAAAAACATTATGAGAAATAAAAATACATTACACTTTGCCAAGAAATAAAATATACTTATAACATGTATTTTAAAATATATTTTTGTTTTTGGGGGGCCTGTGATGCTCAGGAATTACTCCTGGCTATGCACTCAGAAATTGTTCCTGGCTCGGGGAAAATATGGGATGCATGGGATCAAACCCAGAACCATCCTGGGTCAGCAGTGTGCAAGACAAACTCACTATCACTGTGCTATCCCTCTGGCCCCAAAACATGTATTTTTAAACAGAACAATACAATATTATCAAAGCCATTCACATAGGAAAGAAAGCAGTAAAGCTCTTATTGTTTCCAGATGACATGATACTGGGTATAAAACATCCTAAGAACTCACAACAAAGCTTCTAGAAACAATAGACTTCTATAGTAAAGTGGCAGGTTAGAAAGTTAAAATGCAAAAAAAAAAAAAATCCATGGCTTTCCTATATACCTATATACAGATAATAAAAGATAAGAAAAATATTTTAAAATATATCATTCACAATTGTATATCACAGGTATATTGGAGTCAATTTAACTAAAGAGCTTAAATAACTATATAAAGAAAACTAGAAAACACTGCTTCAAAAAATACAAAAGGACACAAGGAAATGAAGACATATACCCTGCTCAGGGATTTGGAGGATTAATATCCTTAAAATATCAATAATTCCTAAAGCACTGTCCAGATTTAATGCAATCCTTATAAAAATTCCCAATTTTCAAAGAATTGGGTCAGATGCTCTTAAAATTCATATGGAGAAACAAACATTCAAAAATAATTAAAGCTATCTTTGAAAAATTAAAAATAAAATAGAAGCAAGGAATCACTTTTCTCAACTTTAAACAGTACTGTAAAGAAGTAGTCAGTAAAACAGAAAAGTATTGGAACAAATTCAGACCCTGAGATCAATGAAATAGACTAGTATTCTGAGACTGATTCCAGGTATACAATCAATTAATCTTTTATAAAGTTTCAATACATGTAAAGTGGAGCAAGGGAAGTCTCTTCAACAAATGGTGTTGCAAAAACTGTTCAAGTATATGCATAAAAATAAACTCAAACCTCTCCTTACACCATGAAAAAAAGGTTAAATAAAAATGGATTAAAGACATTGATATCAACTTGGAAACCATAGGTACGTAAAGGAAAACATAGGCAGAACCCTCCATGACATCAAAGCTAAAGGTATCTTCATGGATAAAACACTACTGGGCAAGCAGGTGGAAATGAAGACAAACAAATGGGACTACATAAAATTCTAAAGCTCTCCACCTCAAAGGAATTAGCGGCTAGGATACAAAGGCTATCCATAGAATATATTAGTCACCCAAAAACCATCAGATAAGGGATTAACATATAAAATATACAAGGCTCTAATTAAACATTGCAAGTAAAAATCATCTAATTCCATCAAAAAATGGGAAGAAGCAATGAACAAACATTTCCTTAAAGAAGAAATATATGGCCAAAAGGCACATAAAAAATGCTCCTCATTACTAATCATCAGAGAAATGTAAATCACATCAACAATGAGATATCATATAACATCACAAAGACTATCATAACCCACAAAAAATAAGAACAACCAGGGGCCGGAGCAATAATGGAGCAGTAGGGCATTTGCCTTGCAAGAGGCTGATTTAGGATGGACCTCAGTTCAATTCCCCGCATCCCATTTGGTCCACCAAACCAGGAGCGACTTCTGAGTACCTAACTAAGAGTAAATCCTGAGCATCACCCTGTGGGTCCCCAAAACCAAAATTCTTTGTCATAGTGAAGTGGGAAGGAAGTTGGACCTATTTGAATGCTTTCTTTCCATTTACTTATCTGATTATCTTATTTTTACTTTCCTTTTGTTTACATAGTATATTAATTGACTTGCATAGGTTAAACTATCCTTGCACTACTGAAATGAATCTACTTGGTCATGCTGTATGGCCTATTGATAAACCATTATATCCTATTTTCTACTATATTATTGATGATCTTTATCTTTATTCAACAAGAATACTGCATGTAATTTACTCTTTCTTTTTTTGGAGGAGTCTCTGCTTCTGGTATAAAATAGATGCAGAGGGATTTGAGAATATCCAACAGCTATTGTTGATAACATTCTCAAAAAGATGGGAATGGAAAGAATTTTTCTCAATATTACTAGGGCCATATATCATAAGCCATGACAACTATAATAATCAGATCAATGGAATAAATTTGAGTGTTCTAAGACTGACTCCTGTACAATCAATAAACATTTGATAAAGGTCAAAGAAAAACTAAGTGTAACAAGAAAAACTTCTTAAGCAAGTGGTATTGGGATAACTGGTCAACTACATGCAAAAATGTGAACACAGACCTCTCTTTAACACCGTGCACAAAGATCAAATCAAAATGGATTATAGACCTTGATATTAACCTGAAATCATAGAGTACATAAAGAAAAATATAGGCAAAGTAAACCTTGATATTAACCTGAAATCATAGAGTACATAAAGGAAAATATAGGCAAAGTAATATTGAAACTAAAGGCATTTTAAAAAATGGAAAAATACTGTCCAAGTAAGTGAAAGCAAAACTAAATAAATGTAACTACATTAAATTGAGAAGCTTCTGCACTGCAAAGATAATCCTGACTAGGATACAAAATAGCTACCGTAGACACTATTGACTAATACCCATCAGATAAGGGGTAGTATCTAATATATACAAGGTACTGATAGAATTTAACAAGAAAAAAAATTAACCTCATAAAAAATGGAAAGAAGAAATGAACAGGCATATCTTCAAAGAAGAAGCACAGATGGCTAAAGACACTTGAAAAATACTCCACACCACTAATTATCAGGGAGATGCAAATCAAAACAACAAAGAGATATCATTTCATGCCACAGAGACTGGTAAATATAACAGAGAATAAGAATAACCAGTGCTGGCATGGATGCATGGAAAAATGAACTCTCATTCACTGCTACTTGGAACGCCCTCTTGACTAGGCTGTCTGGAAAACAATATGGATGTTCCTCAAAAAACTAGAAATTGAACTCCCATATAATCCAGCAATACCACTCTTAGTCATATACCCCAATAACACAAAAACACAATACAAAATGCCCTCTCCTCCTATCTTCAGAGCAGCACTATTTGAATATGTAATAGCCAGAATATGGAAACAACCCAGGTGCTTGACAACAGATGAATGGATAAAGGAACTGTGGTACTTCTACACAATGGAATACTAAGTAGCCATTAAAATAAATGAATTTATGGAATTTGTCTATACATGGATAGATATGAAGATTAGTAGACTGAGTGAAATGAGTCAAAGAGGAAGGAATAGACATAGAATAATATCACTCATTGTGGGATATAAGATATATAAAAGACAGTATGGTAATATTATCTAGAGACAATAGAATGAGGATCTACTCCACAGTAGAGAGGGTCTATATAACAATAATTGTAACTGTTCATTCTGGACAAGACTGGTGACTAAAAGGGGATAATATTACATCCATGGCACCCCTTCATTAACAATATTGTCAAAAACACAAGTGAGAGAGAGAGAGAGAGAGAGAGAGAGAGAGAGAGAGAGAGAGAGAGAGAGAGAGAGAGAAGTAAAATGCCTGACCCTAAGGGGTTTGGGGATGAGGGGAAAATGTGAGACACAGGTGGAGGGAAAGGTGCACTGGCAAAAGTTGGTTTACATCTATGACTTAAACCCAACTATGAACAATTTTGTGACCACTGTGATGTGATTAAATAAAGCAACTTTTTAAGAAATGCCTTCTATAACCAACCACCAACTCTACTGCCATCTACAAATCCCCTTGAATATTTTGTTCTACTGTTCTTGCCTTACAGTTCCATGAAAATGTTCTCTTTGAGACATCCCTTGTGATCACTGTCAATTGTCAGTGCTAATCCTTCTTAGTTTTTCTGAAAATTTGTTACAAATTTTACTCATAATTCTTCATTTTGCTTCTGAAACACTATATGTACTGACTACACCCTATCTTACTAATTTCTGAAAGTTTGAACTCTAACTCCCCTTTCTTGGAATTTTGCTTTTGACTCATCATACTTTATATGATTTATATGATTATATCTAGTCTAAAGTTTACACTAGTTACTATGTGCGAATAAATTATAAGTTTCATTTTTCAACACAGATGAAACTCTCCCTCACCTCTAGACCTCTCTGCCCAACTATTCACATAGCATCTTTACTTAGAAATTTTAAAGGCATCTAATATCTATTATGTCTAAGGCACAATTCTTGATTCTGAAAAGACCTATTCTTCAACAAGTCACCATCAGTAAAATACTTAGAAAAAGTACTTAGAAATTCTTATTTGTCAAGACAAAAACCTTGTAGTATTTTGACTCACCATCAAAATTTTTCTTTGCTCATACTGAACTCTTATATATTAATACAATAGGTCTACTTTATATCTAATCTATAAGACTATCCAAAATTGAACCAATTGGCATAGATTCCTACATGGTTTTTCCAAAATTTCTACATTGATATAATTATTCCCCTGTTCCTACATTTAGTTTAATTTGTGCATCAAAAGGGGGTTCAAGATAAAATAACTCCAGTGTCATTCCTTTCCACTGCAAATAAAAAGATGATTTAACATAAGGCTGATGATACATAATCTTTCTATCAACTTCTATAGTACTAGTCCTTTATTTCTATCCAATTTTATTTCTTTAAAATTTCCAAATAAGCACTCTTGTGGATTTTTGCCCCCTCCTTCTGTTTTTTGGTTCTTTTACCTAACTGACTTTCTCCTGAAACTTGTATATGTTATTTCTATTTTCTTCCCAAAAGTTACCTTAGTACCAGATTGGCTCTACTATAACTCGATACTCTACCTAATCCAACTTTTCATAAACCAAAATACTACTTCATTATTTCCCAACATGTCACATTCTGACATTCTATTTACTTTTGTAGTTACTTGCTCTCCCAACCAAAGAATAAGTCCCTAGTGTACAAGGCATATGTCTAGTATACAGTGTAATCCCCAGGACTCTAAAGTTTCAGATCATGGGAAAATTTAATATATATATTATGTGTATAAATATTTATATACCATGCATGAAATGAACATTACCATTGCTCTGTTTCAAAACCTTCATTTCTTCACTTTGTTCCCTAGACCTTATCAGATTTTTCTTTATTCATAGTTAATTTTGATCATTGCTGTTCTTCATAAGCATATATTTGTCTAGAAAATAGAATCAAATCATATTTGGATACTCAACTTATCTATATTCTATCCCTATAAAAAACTTTTGTGAAATCATATATTCAACTCTCAACAGTAATGTGCTTCAAAGAGCTAGAGTAGATGCAGACCATGTAGCAGATCTAGGTTTGATCACCTGAATTACATGACCAACGTGCCCTCAAGCTGAGAACTACCCAGGGTTGACCCTGAAGCACCAGGCTAGGATCACCACCCATACAATCTCAAAATCAAAAGGAGGTAATGTTCAGTAAATAGCACTGAGAAAAATTAATGAATTACAGAAATCAATGCTGACTGATAAATTCTGATTATTCAAGGGACTGTTTCTCACTTCTTAAATTTAAAATTCTAACAAATCTTTGAAAATTCTGATGATTTTTCCATCTTCTCTATGGGTAGCTTGTCTTGACTCCTTAAGTAAAAGTAGATATTCTCTCATACAAGCCCTTTTCAAACTTATTAGCTCATTAGTAATGAGCTTCAAATATGGATTCAACTTTGTCTCTGTAACAAAATGTAAGCCAATAGCTGACACAGAGGCTTTCCATATTCAGTTATTTAGGTGTTCAGTTTTATTAATAATGTTGCCATTTAGTACTTTTCTGCTAATAAATTTTATTACAGCTTTGTACTTATTTCATCTAAGTATGATGCTTGGCCCAGGCATATACATATAAATAAAATATTTTGTGTTTGAATGAATTTATTTTACAATAAAATTTCATTTCATTAAGATTTAATTTGTGAGGACGGAACAATATTGCAGCAGTAGGGTGCTTGTCTTGCACATAGCTGACCCAGGATGGAACTTGTTTTGAATCCCAGAGCCCTGTATGGTTCCCCAGGAGAGCTTTCTGAGTGCATAGCCAGGAGTAACTTCTGATTGTCACCGGGTTTTGCCCAAAAA
The DNA here is from genome assembly GCF_024139225.1 of Suncus etruscus. Classification (NCBI taxonomy): domain Eukaryota; kingdom Metazoa; phylum Chordata; class Mammalia; order Eulipotyphla; family Soricidae; genus Suncus; species Suncus etruscus. The sequence continues at coordinate 31,858,692 of NC_064857.1, read as the reverse complement.
TAACAACAACAACAACAACAACAAAAATATTTAAGTTGTCACATAGTTCTATAGAATCTCACTATTAAATATCATTTCTTTCCCTATTAAAGCCTCCTGATTAATATTCTTGACCAAGAATCATATATTCAAATACTAGCAGCTATACTTTCATTAATAATAGCTCAGTATCACAGGTATTTTATCTATGGCAAATTTACATATGTTTTTTAATATCTTATTTAAGCACAATGATTATAAATATGTTGTAATTGGTTTTCAGTTACAGTAAAGAACAGCCCCTTCACCAGTTCAACATTCCTACCACCAATGCCTACCACCACTGTCATAATAGTTGTTAAAGTGGTTATTTCTCTAATTGCACCCACCACTATTTCTGATAAGCTTCATATCACGGGCCGGTCTTTTCAGCCTTCATCTCTATTGTCTCTGGGTCTTTTACATGGAAATTATTATGCTGAGTGAAATAAGTCAGAGAGAGAGAGAGAGAGAAAGAGAGAGAGAGAGAGAGAGAGAGAGAGAGAGAGAGAGAGAGAGAGAGAGAGAGAGATACAGAATAGTCTCACTCATCTGCGGGATTTAAGAAAAGTCACATGTGTTTTGGCATTATTTTTGGTGAGGACCATACCTGGTGGTGCTCAGGGGGTTGAACCTGGGTCAGCCATGAATGAGGCAAATGCCCTTCCAACTGTGCTATCACTTTATTCCTGTTTTAGGCATTTCTGCTTCTCAAAATAACTTGTGCATACTTATAGTCTGATTAACCGTATCAGAGTCTTAGTAGTTTTATGAAAATTCATTGTTGTTTTGCTTTTGTTGCCTTTGTTTTGGGTGATATTTATCTGTGTTCTTTGTCCACATCACTATTATAAATAGTTTTTTTCTATGCTTTCTCATGACTTGAAGTTTGGGATGCCTAAATTTTAATGAATATTTAATTTTTTTAAATTTTAGTTTATACTTATAAGTCACAGATAATGAATTCAAATTAGCTGAGTAGCTTTTGGAAGATAAGAGAACAAAACTAAATTTATTATTTCTAAAGAAATCAGTATGCCACAGTAATAAAGCATCATATACTAGCATATGTACATATAGATCCATAGGGCAGAACAGATCATCAAAAAAAAAAAACAAAAAACCTATGATGTATAGTCAAGGTGTTTTCCACATAAAGTTTTCTATGTACAATGGAAAGATATTCTATTAATAAATTCACTCAAAATACTGTTTATGTGCATAGAAGTCCTTTCACTATGTACAAAAATAGCTCAAAATGAATCAATGATTTAAATACATACTTACAATTCTAAATTCCTGGAGAATTCAGTTTTGAAGGAAAAATTTAATAGTCATGGATGATTGTGCCATTAGCTTCTTGAGGATAAGAAAAGTATTTACTATTTCTGTATTTCAAAAAACTTAGAATATGAATAGCATCAGAAACAGCCAGAAAATTACTAAAAATGTCACAAAAGGTGATCTTATTTAAACTTAACCATTGAACTTCTACAGAGTAATACAAAGTACCACTAATCAGCACCTATTTAAAGGCAAATTGTGGTGACAGAGGTGCTTCTTTGTTTTCATATTTAATGTACTGCATAATTAATTTAATACAAATAATAAAATATCCTAGTAATTTTATTCCCTAATAGGGATTCCCTTAAAACATCGATTCTGAGCTTTTAATAATGATAGCACCAATGGATGACTTTCTCATTCTATTTGAATATAATTCTCTTAGAAATGCCCAGCAAAAATTTTGTTGACCCCATGAAAATGATTGCTGACCATCCCTACTATTGAAATAATTAGCTGATTTTCATAGTACTCAGGGGATCATAAATTAATGTGTTACAGCACATAACAATAAACCAGCAAACACCAATTAAGTAACACTTTAAATAGAGCTAGAAAGTGTTTTACCTGTCTTTGAGATATCTACCAAAGTTATTAATGCTGCTTCATCATGTTTTCTCTTTTACTTGTACTTGCATAGCAAAAATGTATTTTATGCCTCAGCTTCATTGACAAATATGTAAGAAAACCAGAGAAGAAAAAAACTATTTCCATTTAACAGCAAAAAATTGCTAAGAAGACTAAGCTTCACAGTTACAGGTAACCAGCATGTCCCTATCCTAAACTTCTACCTCTAATCCCCTTTGGAAAATCTGTTTTCTGGTTAATTTGTAAGTATTGTCCTCAAAGAAAGACACTTTTTATTGACAGGTGACAACAAAGCTTGGGAAAGTTACACACAAAAAGGACTCAATAAAATAAAAAGGAGAGATGGCCTTGCTGAGAAGGTAGTTCTTTCTGATTTTCTGTAATAGACTTCACTTTGCCATGAAATTAAATTTATAGCATGTCTGCTAGACACTGGGACTCCGGCAAGCTTCACTATTCCCTGACTTGACATTAAAACAGGCATTTTCATGGGGAGGCTACTGCAAGCCAAATAACTGGTTATGTGAACCGTTCACAGAAAGCTTTTATTTAAAAAAGAAAATGGATAGGAACTGCCATTTCCAGAAACCGTTAGTGTACAGGCACACATTCAAATTTTGTTTTCCTTTGAGAATATTCTTTAAAAGACAGATGTAACATTAGACAATGGGAAGCTTTTTGGCCTAGTATAACACCTCCTTGTTTATTATACTGAATCATAATCTAGCATTTATCAGGTGGCAGGTTGCAAATGGAATAGAAAAAAATCCAATTTCAATAGCAGGTGATCCCATCATAATAAAAATACATCCTTTTATTTCAGCTTTGAAGTGGGCATTTGATCAGGTGATGTGAAATGCTAAACATAATATAGGATGGGATCTGCATTAAAAAAGGTACTCACTACTGAGCCTGAAAAAAATACCAGTTTATATATACCTATATAGTCAAATGAGTCTACTGGCCTATTGTGTTTTGACTCATGACAGCAGCTTTACTTTCCAGATATCAAACCGTGTTGTTTTTAAGATAAAAAAATAAGATAAAATTAAGATCAAACAAATTAAGAAAATATTAGAGATCAAGTCAAAAAATACAGCTAAAATATTTATTATATACTTGAAAATATTCAGTTATCTAGAAAAACTCTAGTTCTTATTATAAATCCTAGCAATAACATTGAAGTTATTACAAAGATTACAAAATTATTACAAAGAGATACAAGAAGAGATACAAATAGTTTATAATAGATTATTATTTAAAATGTCAGAAATTTTTATCAATATGATTCATAATTACTTAAGTTTCCCATTGATAAATGATAAAGCTAAATCTCAAATTAGTAATTTATCCAGTGATAATGCCATACTAAAATATTAATCCAAACATCCCAACTGAGTTAGTCTTTACCAATATATACAGCTTCTGAAACAGATAATGTAAAATATAAATGACATTGCACAAAACCTCAAAGGCCCTGGAATGTTTATCAAATTAATTCCTGAGATTGTTCATTAAACAACAACAAAAGTAAACGTATTCTAAATCTAATATCATCAAAATACTGCTCTCAGCATTGTTTTGCCTACTCTATATCACATGATTATGAAGGACAACTAAAACATCTTAGAACAAAGTGTCTAACTGAACTAAGGCAAAAAAAATAACACCATTTCTCCAGACAAAATCTTAGTGAAGAGAAAAATAGAAGAAAGCCAACACAACAGACTGCTTTTCTAAGATTAACCAAGATGGCATCCTCACAATAGGGAGACGCTCTTTAAGGATCACCAAAGCACAGCCCGGAGCCTGGTGGCACAACTGCAGTTGGTGGGGAACCAGCCAACTCACCGGGCATGTAGACATAATAAATGAATCTGCTCTCCTGAGAAGAAGCTTTGGGCCATACTTTGACAAAGACGCATGGAATATGGAGCTGAGATGAATCCCTGTGCGGTTTGGGTTTATTGCCTCATTCAGAATGTGAAGAAACTGAGGCCTCAAGAGGTGGCAAGATTTCCTTAAGGTCAGAGAGTTCAGTGTGCAGATGATTCCCTTGTTTTACAGAAAGCTGAATGCTTAGACATTCTCTGTTAAAATGAAGAGTATAAAAAATTGAAATCAAGTTTTAATAAGTTCATGTAGTAAACACAAGCTAATTCTGAGCAGCTTATGTGAAGTTATGTTCAATTATTGAGGTTTATATAAATACATAGCTATTTGAATCTTCATTCTTATGTAAAGCAGGGCTAAGATTTTTTTTGTAAAGTTTCAGAACTAAATGGGTTATATTTGAAAGTATTTTAAAACTATACATTATCTAAAATATTCATTATATTTATTTATTATATCCATATATTTATTTATTATTATGGCCATCTTTATTACCCTTGAAATAATCTGTTCTTAGAGCAATATATAACGTTACTTCACACCAAGGCTGACATGCAAAATAAAAAATATAAAGCTATAAGCATAAAATATTTTCATAGCTTTGTGAAGATTGTCATTTGGAATGGTTATGTGAATTTCTAGTATTATGTATCTATTGAAAGAATTTGCAAACTTTTACAGGCACATGATTGTCATGAAGTTTATAAGGCTTCTAGAAGACAGTCCCAGGAAAAATTAATATATTACAAACGTTAACACATATCTTTACATAAAATTATATGCTAAGCTTTTCAAAAAATGTCTATACAGGGAACAAAGCAAAATTCTCTGTGAAAAGAGAATAATCTGCACCATTTAGAAGTCTTTTTTGTTTGTGTTTTTGTTTATGAGATAAGGCATTCAAGCATAAATCAAGTAGCATTCTAAGTCACACTAAATCAAGTCCCAAATACTAAGTCAACTCCATCTTCTTACAGTGAAAGGGATTATGTAAAGTATATTATTATTAAGGATTCATTAAACAAAACAGACACTATAATTCCATGTAAACATATGAACTAAAATATCTTACATCAAATTATAAAGACAAAAAAAGTATAATTAGGCCAACTCAATCTAAATGGAAACATTTTGAAATTATTAAACACGAAACATACTTAATGCATTAATATTAATGAGTTAAAATGTGAACTTTATTTCATTGAATAGACAAATAAAATCACTAACTTATTTTTGAGATCAGTGAACCACATTACTGCTTATAAATTCAAATATACATTTTGATCTTTGAATGGATTACTTAGGATTGACTGAAATTTTGCTACCTATTTTTATCACCTTGCAACCTAATCCTAATTATTACTATAATTAATATAACTGAATGCTTCAGAAATTACCTCACATAAGAATTTACACTATCTCATCACTTTATTTGAAGTCTTTTATTCTGGTGATAAAGAGCCTGGAAAACACATCATAGGCCTAATAGCTCAAAGAAGTCCATTCACACAATGAGATTGTGAGTGCCTCTATTTGCACTTCTTCCTTCACTCAACACATATAGGGTTGATATCTAGGATATTCAACGTGCTCAAATATTAATCCCCAATTCTAAAAACCCGGTCAAAAATGGGAAGAAGAAATGAAGAGACACCTCTCTGAGGAAGACCAACAGATGGTAAATTGGCACAAGAAAAAATGTTTATTATTACTTTTCATTAGAGAACTCCAAATCAAGACAAATAAATATTATTTTCCATCAGTTAAAATGCTATATATCAAAAATACTGGGGACAATCTGCATTAGCCAGGATGTGGTAAAAAAGGATCTCACATCAACTCCAGGAGGTTGGAATGGTATCTGGCTCAATCGCTATGGTTTGGTGGTTTCTTAATAAACTCAGAATAGAGCTGCCATTTTTATGTTTGAGTATCTATCCCTATGACAGAAACATAACCATTCAAAATGATGTAAGGATACTATTATTTGTCACAGCCTGAGAACAATTGCTAATATTTTGAATTGACTTAGAAGTTCAACAACAGATAAGGGGGTCATGAAGATGGGGTATATATATAAAAGGGAAAACTACATAGTTTTATGCAATGGTACAATCATTCAATTCATTGCAACATGAATGAACCTGGAAAAATATTATGCTAAATGAAGTAAGTAAGGGATAATTGAGGATGGAATACAATGGTCTAAATGTGGGTTATTTAAAATACTCTTCTTGGCCCAGAATAAAGTGAGAAGGAAAGAAATAGAGTGTGTGTTGGGAGTGATGAGGAAGGCATGTAATATAATGAGGTATAGAGGCAAAAAGATTCAGGTACAAGAATGGTATTAAGGAAGGACATAACTAAATATCTAAACCAGGGAGTCAACAATACTAAAATTATGGGATCTAAATTTTAACAACCAGCTTTAAAAGGTAATTGTTATGATGGCATGCTGGGACAAGAGGGAATAATTATGGGATGAACTCTAGGAACACTGGTGGAAGGAGGTTGGCATTGGTGGTGGGACTGGTGCTGAAACAGTGTCTAAATCTCAACTATGAATAATTTTGTAAATAACAGTGCTCTAAATAAAAAATTAAATGATGGTAATATTAATCATAAATATAGAAAATTTTACAATGTTGAGGAGATTTTTTATGAAACTTTTGAAGTAGCTATAGATCAAATAAATTAATAGAAGTTCACAAAACAGGAGTAATAGTACAATGGGAAGTGTGCAATGCATTTGCATGTGGATGACTTAGGTAATGTTCCCGTTATACAAACAATGACTCAGAGTAGAAAAAAAAAATCAGAGAGTCTATCCCATTTAAAATGTATCCAAAAGCATCAAATAGCTAGGAATCAACCTAACAAAATAAGTGAGAGAATTACACCATGAATAATTCAAAGCACTTAAGAAATAAATTGAAAAATAGTTAAGGAAATGGAAAAACATTCCACACTCACAAATTTGAAGAATCAATATTATCGAAATGACCATCTTACCTATACTACTATATTAATTCAATGCAATCTCTATCCAAATTCAGACAATATTCTTCAAGGACTTAGAAGTCCTTGTGTGCTAATTGTGTATTATGCACAATTATAATCATTATAACACAATTGTGCTATAATTATAATTTTATAATACACAATCATAAGTTTGTGTGTAAACTTACAAGACCTAACCCAGTACTGCAAAACAAAAAACTGGGAGGCATATCATTACTAACTTAAAGCACTACTACAAAGCCATAATGATCAAAACAGCATAGTATTGGAACAAAGACAGACTTTCAGATCAATGGATCAGAATATAATATCCAGTGACAATCCCCCAAGTATATAGTCGATCAATCTTTCACAATGGAGCCAAGAACTTAAAATAAATTAAAGACAGTTTCTTTAACAAATGGTGTTGGAACAAGTTAATAAACATATGTAAGAAATTAAAGATCAACCCATATCTCATACCATACACAACATTCAAAGTGGATCAGAAATCCTCAGATTAAACTTGAATCAATAAAATTTATTGAGGTAAATATAGGTAGAACACTCCAAGACTTATACCCCAAAGGAGTCTTCAATGATAGGATGCTAATTGCCATGACTATAGAATCCAGCCTGAATAAGTAGAACTACATCAAACTAAAAGGTTTCTGGATGACAAAAGAAACGTGGACTAAAATTAAAAGACAGCTAGCTAACTGACGGAAGAAAAATATTTTCACTCAACACATAAGATAAAGGGCTGTTATCTAGGATATACAAAGTGTTCACAAAAGTTAACCCTGCAAAAACTTAAAAACTTCATAAATATGAAGAGAGAAAATGAACAGATACTTCTCTGAGGAAGACTAAGAGATGGCCAATAGACACACAAAAAAATGCTCATCGTCACTTATTATCAGGGGATTCCGAATCAAGACAATAATGAGATATCATCTTATACCACTGAGGATGGCACATCGCAAAAGTATTGGGAACAAATTGTATTGGGAATGTGGTGAGAAAAGAACTCTCATCCACTACTGCTTGGTCCAAACCCTATGAAAAACTATATGGAAGGTTATCAGTAAACTAAGAATCAATCTGCATATGACTCAGAAATCATGCTTTTGGGTATATCTCTCCAGGACTGCAAAACATTGATCCAAAAGTATATATGCACAATGTTATGCAGCAATCTATAATAGCTAAGAATTGGAATCAGCCTAGATGTTCAACAGACAAGTAGATCATGAACAAGTGGTACATAAATACAATAGAATACTATATAACTTTATGGAATGATGCAAGCATGAAATTTTGTGTGACATGAATAGAACTGGAAGATATTATGTTAAAATAAGTAAGCCAGAAGAATAAATGAAAAATTATATCACTTATATATGTATTTAGAATAACTGCATGAAGTGATTCAATGGTTTAAATGGGAGTTGTCTACAACACTCTTGGCCCCAGAGTGTAGTGTAGGGAAAGAAATAAATTGAGTAGAGGAATAGAAACAAAAATATGGAAGGATGAAGGACAGGGGCCAAGATAGTTGAGGTTTATTGGTGGTGATAAGAAAGGTGTTAAGAATTGGTGATGGGAATGTTGCACTGGTGATGGGTGGTGTTCTTTACATGACTGAAACCCAAACACAATCATGTATGTAATCAAGGTGTTTAAATAAACTATATATATAAAAAAGAAAATATCTAAGCCATTGTCAATTCTAAAAGAAAAATAAAATAAGAAAATAAATGAGATTTAGAAGAAAGACTCAAAATTGTCTTTGTTGCTACATAGAGATGAATGATTTTCCATAAAACTTAGAAAAGAGAAAAGATTATCAAACTTCCTGTATTAAAAAATGTGTCAATGTGTCAAATCAATTGCATTTTATGTTTGTTTGTTTTGGGACCATACCCAGTGATGCTCAGGGATTACTCCTGTTTATGAGCTCAGAAATAACTCTCGCTTGGGGAACCATATGGGACACCAGGAGATCGAACAGAGGTTCGTCCTCGGCTAGTGTATGTAAGACAAACACCCTACCACCTGCACAATCGCTCTGGCCCCATCAATTGCATTAAATTTTCATTAAATTAATTAGAAAATACATATTTTTGAAAATGCATGAGATTTAACAGTAGCAAAAATTAAACTTTCAAGGTATATATATGACAAAATTTTTTTTATATTACTAATATATGACTAACATTTAAATATATATGCCAGATTTATTTATTGGAAGACTACATGAACTATGTATTCTTTTAATTCTAAATTGATTTATAAAACAAGCATATTTTTCACATTTTTATTGATGTTTTCTATAAAAATAAACCTTTGGCTTATATCTCACGTAAAAATCAATTCTAGGCACATTAAAGATTTAAATGTAATAAACAAGGCAATAAAACTTATATAAAGCAATGTACAAATATAGCTCTCTGACCTCACAGTAAAGAATCTTTTAAACAAGAGAAAAACAAATCAAAGTCTTAAATAGAATTCATAATTAATTTGACTACATTAAAATTCTGAACTTCTGTCCTTAAGACAACATGATGGAAATGAACATATTAACTACAGAGTGGAATAAAAATATATGCCTTATGGCTCACTTTATTTCTTAGATAAGGTCACTTTCTTAAGCAAGTTAAGTAGGTAGGAAATGAGAAGCTAAAAAGGAATGTGAAAAAGCAAAATATATTTCTACAAGTATTCATGTGTTGATTTATAGTAATCATGTAGAGTTTTGGATGATTATATTTTCTTCTTTACTGTTTCATCAATAGTCCTGCCTACAAACTAGCATATTAAATAAAGAATAGAGTCAAAATTTAGCAATGTGACTTTATATATGCTGTCTTGAGTAGTACACAACTAATAACGTTTAATCATGTATGTGCGGAAAATGTGCATCTGGTCTTTAAAATTTTTGCTAATGTCAGTAAGAAAATTTAGAACAGTGTACTAGAAAAGGAAAAAAAGACATGAGTAGACTTCACAGAATAGGGAATTTCTGGTAAACTAGGAATGGTGTTTAATCTCTTAGTAACTAAGCAAAAGAAAATAAAACCATAACAAGATTCTATTTTAAACCCATCTGGCAAAATTAAAGATTGACAACAAATATTTATGTAATAGTGAGACTGTGGTATAATGGGTGCACTACTGGTAAGAGTTTAAATTGATACCGGCACTATAAAAATAATTTTGCATAATTTTTCAAATTGTAATTTGCAAATTGCACAATTTAAAGTAAAGTCAAAGATATATACTAAAATCAGCAATTCTATTTTATATGTAAATTCTACATTGGAAATTTTAATGTCAATTAAATAAAAATTGGAAATAATCTAATAAAATAATGATATAATAGAATAATCTAATAAAATAAATAATCTAATCAATAGAAAGACCAAAAGTAAAGCAGCAAAGTGCTAGCCTTAGACCTAACAAGGCTTTATACTGCCCCAGTTAAGGATATGCTGCCCAGGAATGAGTTCTTAGGATCAAAGAAAAATATCAAACTAAAGAATTTTTAGTTTTAATCTTTATGATACTAGCACTCCACAAAATCCTCAAGTCAGCCTTTCACTTAATTGACAAGAATACATTAACTAATGCTTCTTAGACATAACAAATTTTCTCCTCTAATTCTTGCTTTAGAATCCTTTTGATTTTTTTCTTCCAAGCACACTTAAGTTCATAAAACTTCCAAGAACTTAAAAAAGTAAAATACCAATCCTGACAACATAGTCATAGCCACCAACACATTTTTATATCAAATTACTGTTTAAATAATGCCAGTGATAATTTAACATAGCATGTTTCATTACCAGCATCTTATATAAGTCTCTCAAATTATCTTGCTTGATCTCATGTCTCCAATGGCTTTCATTAGTAGGCCAAATATCTACCAAGTGTAATCTTAGAAAAACAAGTCACTATTTTTAATATTGTTGATTGAATGATGTTAGTGTATCTGGACATGGACCACATATCATCATCTAGCTTTCTGCATTGTTCAATCATATTATTCTGAGTTTAAGTGCTGTGTTTATGATTAAGAATTGAAGATAAAGAGAAAAAATAATGACTATTTGCATGCAGAAAAATAAAATAAAATTAACTAAACAGAAAAAATAAAGAATTGCATAGAAAAAGTTATGAGTTCATTAGCATTGCATTATTATGAGTCCAAGTTAAAGAAGCAGCACATAATTCAAACTTCTAAAATAAATGCATAGCAATATCCTCTTCTGGCAGACCCCAAAACTAGGGTAAGTAATTAACCTTCAGGTTGTCAGAATTGATACTCAGTCATTCATTGTATTTCCAGTGGCATAAACCCCAAAGGAAAACATAATTCTTATTGCTGTCACTCTCATCTGTGGCCCCAAATAACATAGAGTAAGTTTTTTCTGCATCTTTCATGCAGAATATTGCCTACAACTGGTTTTTATAGAATAATAATAAGCCAACTGAAATGTCTCTTGAATGATAATAGAATACAGATTTAAGTATTATATCACACAGCATACAAAATCGAGTTTCTGTATTACTGACCAGTTGAAATATTTTCTAATATTTCTTATTGGTTAATATTTAATCATAATAATAAGACAATTTTTGTAAAGCTAGACCAATATGCAAGTTTTTATTATTAATTGCCCAGTATATACAATTAAAATATAATCATAAGTCCACAAATTACCTTTACAAATTTGCTCAGGCTCTAGGTACATAAAGGGTCAAATATCTCCTACTGCTTAGTTAGAATACAACATTTGTTAACTGGGCAATAAACATATGATGCTGCTGTTGTTTTCTAAGATACATAATCAAACGATGAGAATCTAATAGTGTTTCCTAAAGTGGGTGTTTGATCTAGAGGGGTGGTGTAGCCTTGGGTGCAAATAGGAAGCACTTTCTATTTGTTCTCTTAAAGAAGACAAATTTCCAGAGAAGTACTGAGTAATTTATTTTTTGAAAAGAGGACAATAGGTCAAATAAACTGAGGAACCTCTATATTCGGTGAACATTTTCCTCTCTACAATCATGAATTTTTCTTAGCACTCATTGTCTTCATTTGAACTAAATTTTATCTAGTTGTGAATCATTCCTATGTCTAAATAGAAACACTCTTTCTTGTACTAAGATACAAGTGCAAGCCCTATGGCTTTGTCTTACTTGTTAATATATTCATAGTTATTAAGCTAAACTAAGTCACAAGAAAAGCTTTTGCTCTTAGGACAAATTTGTCTACCTTGCAGAATCAATAATGGATTATTGCTAAGTCTAACAGACTTTGTTTCTACTGCCTCTTCAAAAACAAGACGAAAGGTTGGTTTATTTATTTTTTATCAGAATATTTAACATTAGCTTGGTTGATTTTTTTTAAAGTTGCCTTCCATTTTTGTGCACTTTCGTCACAATGACCCTAACCAAAATATACACAGAATCATACTAGAAAATGAAGGTTTGGTAGTAAGCAGAATACAGGATATATTTTTTAAGATGTTAGCTGTCTCGCAACATTTAAAATTTATTATTTCTACTTTGAAAGATAACAGGACCACATATTTGATTCAAAAAAATGATTTGGGGGTAAGAAAGGGCTTGTTTTATCTTTCCTGAGTAATAGATTTTTTTCTCTCCCTTTTGCTGAATTCTCTGCGTGAATAACAAGAGTGGCAGCCATTTTCTCCCAGCTCAACATCAAAACCCCTTTCATCTGCTGTCTAAATGCAAACAAAGCAAACCTTCCACCAGGCCTTTCTTTCCAGATAAATTAAAACTCTCATGTCCTGGGGCCTAAATCAAGCCTACAGGCCTTCCCTAGATAAATCCGCTCTCAACCTGAAATCTTCTTGCCACACGTGCTCCTTGTAAGATAATTTTGCAGTAGCTAATCAATAATGCAACAGTAAATTGCATTTAAATAAACATTAGCAGCCCCTCTTAATGAATAAAACCTCATCTGCAATTTGTCAAAGTCAGAAAAACTGGACTCTTTTGATATGCATTGGAATATTGGAAATTGGAGCTTGGACGGGTTTTATGTACATTGTGATTATTATTGCATGTGTGTGCACATGTTTGTATGTGTGCACTAAGAAAAGCTGATTTTTATATAGTCTGAACTGAACATAGTGGAAAACATAACAGTTTGTACACTACCATTCTTATGTCTGCTACCAGCTTGGTTAAAAATATATTGAGATAATCCTGCTTTCCAATGCAAATTATGAGGCAACTAAGTTGTATGTACCTCATTTGAATTTTTTGATTTTCGATGGTGGAAAAAAGTAGAAATATTAATTCTGAAATGTGGAGGAAGAAGAAACTATTACTTGGACATTACATGTACGATTATTTTTGTATTTTTACTGACCAGTCATTATTATTAAGAAATTCTGAAATAATTATTGAAATTAAGAATCACTTTTAAGGGAGGGGAAAAAGAATCACTTTTAAGCTTAATATTTTACATTTATAAAATTATCTATTAAAATGTTCATTTTAGTGACTATGCATATTACAATAGGTTTAATAAGTATAATTCCATGATATTTATTTCTACCATTCTACAGAAGAGTGACTTAAGGAAATTAAATGGTTATTATTTAAAAGGCACTTAAACAGGGCTAAGCAAAATTTTGGACATATATTTACCAATAATTTATGAGAAAAAATGTAATATGTGTGTCTTATCATACTTAATACATTCTATCGCTTACTCTATTTATATTTAATGTCATTTTTATATTAAATGTACCATAGTTTAGAGGCTTAGGCTAAAATATTTATTTATAGTTAAAATTAATATAACTTAAGCTATAAAATAAATAACACTTTTTAAAATTAAAGCATATAATATGAGGACAAACTAGGATGATATGCTGTGAAGATTTGCTTAAGAATGAAGCAATTTTCTAGAAATAACATGAGAAATAAAATATGTCCTTTACATAATATCACTAGTATATAAAATAAATTTTGTAATTTTCAGATGGAAATTGTGGATGTCAGGTTTATCAGTCACTCTCTGGGAACCATATCCAGGAAGCAAAATTTCTAAATATCCAATTATTTTCAATGCTATTGTTGTAGTTCCCCTGCAAACTGGACATTTAAATATATGACTAAAATAGGTTAACAAAGAAAAATTAAAGTTGGAAATGCATAAACTAGCTAGTGTAATTTTAACCTTTTTATAAAAAAATACTCAAAATATTCATACTTTCATACTCATCATTAGTAAGGACGTCTTCAAATAAAATATTCAAAAATATAATTTAAACATGAGAAATTGGTTAGTACTACAATCTGCCTTGGCTAATAATAACAGTATTCTAATAATAGTATTTTAGTATATTCCACAGAGACCCCAAAGTCAAGTACCAGACATCAGGGGATAATCAGCTAGTGTTTTTCCCACTCAAAAATTAAAAGTAGAGGGGATTAGACTAGGAAATTTAGTCTGGCATTATGTCTCTCCCAGGCTCCATGTTGCCCCTAAAGGATGATGGGTTCACTGGGGTTGCTCACCTGAGTTTCTGCAAGCAGGGTCTGACACCTGGGGCTTATCTGGGTTGGAGATTCTGTTAGACATTGAATATGGGGTCTTAACATCCCTCCTGATCTCCAACCTGTTCTCCATAGGATACAGATGTCCAAAGGCATATAAAAAAATGCTTGGTATCATTCATCATCAGAGAAATGCATATAAAAACAATACTGAGACATCAGCTAATGCCAATGAACTAGCACACCTGACCAAAATTAAAAACACTTAGTGTTATAGGGACTTTGAGGGAAAGGGAACCACATTCACTGCTGGTGGAAATGCTAACTGGCGCAGTCTTTTTTAGAAAACAATAGGGATTCTTCTCAAAAAACTGGATATTGCTTCACCACATGATCCAGCAATTCAAATCCTTGACTATTACTCCAAAGGCCCCAAAAACCTACTCAGAAAAGTCCTTTGCATTTGTAGTACTATGTTCATTATTCATTGCAGTATTTTTTTTTTAAAGGTAAATGAAAGCTGGAAGTAGCTCAAGTATCCAAGAACTGATGACTGGATAAAGAAACTATGGTACATATACAAAATGGAATAATACTGAGCTATAAGAAAAAAAAATAACACTTGGAACAATGTCCAAGGAACACTTGAACATTGGTGATGGGAATGTTACACTGGTGATGGGTTTTAAAAAAAAATAATAATAAAATAAAATAATGCGATATGTTGCTATTATGTCACGGGTCTTCAAATTTTTTTAATCAGGGGGCCAGTTCACTATCCCTCAAACTGCTGACGGGCTGGACTATAGTTAAGATAAATAATCTATTGGGGCTGGAACTGTGGCGCAAATGGTAGGGTGTTTGTCTTATGTGCTCTAACCTAGGACGAACCTTAGTTAGATCTCCTGGCGTCCCATATGGTCCCCCAAGCCAGGAGCGATTTCTGAACACATAGCAAGGAGTAACCCCTGAGTGTCACTGGGTGTGTCCCAGAAACCAGAAGTGTAATAATAATAATAATAATAATAATAATAATAATAATAATCTATTAACAAATACCTAGTCACACTGTACATATCTCTTTTTGAATTAAAAACAAAACAGGCTCAAGACTATTAAGTGATGCTTACCTTTAGTGATGTAGTGCTTACTGGATATTTTATTCAAAATTTTGTGTACTGTTGTGGTATTTTAATTTCTTTTTTACTGTACCCTCTAAAACTGAGGTTGAGAGCCTCTAGAAGGACTAAACCCGTTTTCAGCTTATGTGATTTTTACCCCACTTTTTGCTTTTTCTTTCTTCAAACAAAACCACATAACTTGAACTATCAAGTTCCGCTTCTCAAACAGAGGGGGAAATAAGGGAGGGTACCAGGACCAACAGATTTATGATCACGAAGTAGTAAGCTAGACACAGAGGACTTATTCTAGCAGCCCGGGAGAGTGAGGGTGGGGGATAGGGGATGCAGGATGGAAACAGGGGTGGAGGGAGGGCAAATTTGGTGATGGGATTTGGTGATGAATCCCTTGATTCAATGTTAATATGTACCTAAAATACTACTGTGAAAGATATGTAAGCCAATATGGTCTAAAAAATTTTTATATATATATATATATATATATATATATATATATATAAAGGCTCAAATACAACATTAGAAATGAAGAACAAGTTAAAAAAAATCTTCGCAGTATTTCAGTGAGAACTATGGGCCTAGTTTTAGGGGCTGTAGTTTGAGACTCCCTGCATGAGACAAAGAGAAGATGTGAAAAACAGAGAGAAGGAGGGAAGTCAGAGAGTGCAGCATATATCCCACAACTGTGCACTGTGGGCTTGATAGAGTTGGTTGCAAAGCAAGACAGGTAGTGATGGCAAAAACACCTGGTGGGCCAGATAAACATCCTCAGCAAGTGCACTTGGCCTACAGACCGTAGTTTGAGGACCTCTGAATTGTAGAGTATCATGCTGAGTGTTATTTAGTAGAAAAACAGGATCAGATTGGTCTTCCTCACATGTGGCATGTTTAAGTAACATACTGAACAACACATGCTCAAAGATAATAGAATCTGAGAATTGGTCTTTAATAAGTAACTTGTCATGTAGAGGGTATATAGGGACATTGGATGGGAAGCACATGATGGAGAGACGCTGACACTCTGGTGGAATGGGTTTTTGTCTGAAATCCTGCTTTATTTATATTGTAAGTAACAGGGCCTAACGTACCTTATTTATGTTTGAGTTTAATGCAGAAAAAGAACCAAGTAAACGTTACAATGAGAAAAGATCATCAACTGATCAAAGCTGCTGGTCTTGTCCTACTTCGTTGCAATCTTACTTATTAAAAGAGAAAACTGAAAATAAATACTCACCATAGTACAAAAAATAAAGTTCCAATCAAAAGAGCATTAAACTTAGGAAGCTCTCATTTTTGTAAAAGACAACTCATTTAGAAAACTTCTAACTCTGAATTATTTAGAGTTGAACTTATTTTTAAGAACTGTCGTTCTCTCATTTTTTTTCAATTTTTAGGCACTTTGATTTGTAATATGGTAAATCCTCGGATTTCATGCATAAGTAAGTTCTAGCACCAAATCCTCTACTAGAGTAACTCCTTCCATTACTGTCCTGTTGTCCCTGGCCGCTAATCTGTCTATTTTACTGAGACCCCAGAGTCCTACTAAATTCAGTTCTATAGACCAGTTTTTAGGTTTTGTTGCCTTTGGTATTTGTTATTTCCTTACTGTGCCTTTCTAGTCCACATATAAGAGAGATAATTCTGTAACTGTGCATTTTTAAAACTCAATATTGATTCAAAACACCACTGTCTTTAAGAACTAAGGAAACAAAGCTATTAGAATTATAGTTCATAATCTTGAGTTAGAGAATGATCTCTCAAGTATAGCAGCAAGAACACAAGTAAGGAAAAGGTAACTCTTATGTCATCAAATTATAAAATGTGAGTGTCAGAGGACATTATCAAGAAAATTAAAAAAAAAACTTTCTTACAACACAATGAGAAGTCAAAATAAAAAGCTCCAGAAAGCTAGTGCAAATAAATGACATGTATTTCTAGCATTTAGAAGCCCTGAGTTCAATTTCTGAAACTGCATGTTCATTTTTAAGAATCACAGGGTTTTATCATAGTTATCACTTAATAGCATTGCCTTATAGGACCAAATACTGAGCCATCAAGCCAACCAAATCAAGTATCACAAGGAATGTCACAAAAAAACTATAAAATAATAAGAAAATACCCATGGCTGAAGAGATAGTGTAGTGGTAGGGTGTTTGCCTTGCATGTGGCTGATCCAGGATGGACAAGGGTTCTATCCCCGGCGTCCCATATGGTCCCCCAAGCCAGGTGCGATTTCTGAGCAATAGACAGGAGTAACCCCTAAAGTCACCAGGTGTGACCCAAAAGCCAATAAATATATATGTATGTATGTATATATATATACATACATACATATATATGTGTATATATATATACATACATACATATATATGTGTATATATATATTTGGATACACATTTATCTAATTATAAATAAATACCTAATAAGAACATGATATAATTCTCGATATAATTGTCACCATGTAAATGCACAACAAAATCATATTGCAATATTTTATACCCACTATAACAAAATAAAGATAATGAAAAGTGTGGGCAAGGATGTAAAGAAGTTGGAACTCTTGGGCCAGAGATAGCACAGCCGTAGGGCATTTGCCTTGCATGCAACCAAACCAGGACAGTCTATGTTTTGAATCCTGGTATCCCATATGTTCCTCAAGCCTGCCAGGAGTGAATTCTGAATGCAGACCCAAGAGTAACTCCTGAGCACCACCAGATGTGAAAGAGAAAGAAAGAAAGAAAGAAAGAGAGAGAGAAAGAAAGAAAGAAAGAAAGAAAGAAAGAAAGAAAGAAAGAAAGAAAGAAAGAAAGAAAGAAAGAAAGAAAGAAAGAAAGAAAGAAAGAAAGAAAGAAAGAAAGAAAGAAAGAAAAAAGAAAGAAAGAAAGAAAGGAAAGAAGGAAAGAAGGAGGCAGGGAGGAAGGAAGAAAGGAAGGAAGAAGAAAGAAAGGAAGGAAGGAAGAAAGGATGGAACGAAGGAAGGAAGAAGAAAGAAAAAAGAAAGAAAGAAAGAAAGGAAAGAAGGAAAGAAGAGAGAGAAAGAAAGAAAGAAAGAAAGAAAGAAAGAAAGGAAGAAGAGAGAAAGAAGAGAGAAAGAAAGAGAGAAAGAGAGAAAGAAAGAGAGAAAGAAAGAAAGAGAGAGAGAAAGAAAGAGAGAAAGAAAGAAAGAAAGAAAGAAAGAAAGAAAGAAGAAAAGAAGATGAAAAAGAAAGGAAAAGAAAAGAAAAGAAAAGAAAAGAAAAGAAAAGAAAAGAAAAGAAAAGAAAAGAAAAGAAAAGAAAAGAAAAGAAGGGGCCAGAGAGAGCATAGAGGCAAGACGTGTTTGCCTTGCATGCTGAAGGACGGTGGTTCGAATCCTGGCAATCCATACACCGTATTTGCCGGCATATAGGATGACCCTTCAACCCATGAAAAACTCCTAAAAGTCGGGAGTCATATTCTATGCTGGTATACAGCATGCTGAATTTTGTTACCGCTTCAGGGACGAGTGATCTGCACCCCTCTTACTTCTAAGAAGTAACTTACTTTTAAGACTTTCAGGAAGTTTTCCATGGGTTGAAGGGGCGTCTTATATGTCGGCAAATACATAGTTCCCCGAGCCTGTCAGGAGCGATTTCTGAGCGTAGAGCCAGGAGTAACCCCTGAGCACTGCTGGGTGTGATCCAAAAACCGAAACAAAAGAAAAGAAAAGAAAAGAAAAAAAAATGGAAATCTCAACAGTGATGATGTAATTGTATAATGTTGTAACTTCTGTAAAATTTTTGAAACTTCATAAAAATTATAAAATATAGAATTATCATATAATCCATAAGTTCTATGTATACAAGAGTAAAAATCAAGCACCTTCACAAATAAAACTTAACTACAATTTTTATAAGATCATCAATTGTTTAAAAGTAAACAAGTCAACATAATCAACTAATAAGTAAATGAAACATTCTATGTCAACATTATAAAACATTTTGACATAAAAAATAAAGTATTAAAACATACTTCAGCTTGAATGATCTTTCTATGGATTATACTAAAATAAATAAGTCCCCACCTCACAACACAGTAGACTTTATCTCACCTATAGATAATATCTAGAATAAACATCAAATACATACAGAGAGAAATTAGATTAGTAGATTCTAGGAAATATTGAGATGACTGCTAATAGGTTCAGAATTTCTTTAGGGAGTGATAAAAATATTCTATAATTAGATCCATGTAATAGTTGAACATCTGTGAGTGATTTTACGATTAAAAACTACTTAATTATAGATTTATAAAAGGATTTATTTTATGGTATACGAAGAATATATCAATAAAACTCATGTACACACAAAGCTTCAATTTGAAAAAAGCCAGAAGAACTCAGCTCTCTCACTTATTCATTAGATTATTTTGGACATTTTATTAATAATGCATCTAGACTCTGGCCAATTATAAGTAATCAGTGAGAATTTTATAGTGAAGATTATGAACTCAGCAACAAAAAGGGCTGCATAGATTAGATGTTTCCCTTTGGTGACTTACTGATTGTCCCATGCTAAAGTCATTGCATCTATAGAATAGGCTAAACTAATCTCATTTTGTTATATAGACTATCGCAAATTTTCATTTTTAATTTTATTTAGGGATGATATTTTATTTTTCAAGGAGAAAGTGAACACAGGATCCTACTACCACAAATATGAAGTCGAGTTTCTCTCATTTGGGGAAATCATAGGGGTCATCACATTCAAATTGCAATGGATAAGTCATCCTGAGAAAACTACCTTCATAATCATAGTATTTCCCCCGCCAGATAAATTTTGGGATGGTATATCTAGCAGAGATGGGGGCTTACTCCTGCCTCTTTGCTCAGTTATCACTATGGGTGGATCAAATGTGATGCTGAAGATAGAATCCATGTTAGCTGCTGTTAAGGCAAGCATTTAACCACTATACTATCTCTCCTGCCTGGATTGTCATAAATTGTAATTTATAAATAAAGGGTTAGAAGGGCCCGGAGAGATAGCACAGCGGCATTTGCCTTGCAAGCAGCCGATCCAGGACCAAAGGTGGTTGGTTCGAATCCCGGTGTCCCATATGGTCCCCCGTGCCTGCCAGGAGCTATTTCTGAGCAGACAGCCAGAAGTAACCCCTGAGCACCGCCGGGTGTGGCCCAAAAACCAAAAAAATAAATAAAAAAATAAATAAATAAAGGGTTAGAAGATTTTAAATATTAAAGATCTATATCTGAGTTAATAAAGAGCAAAACTTTTCAGCATATTAAATCCAAAACAGCACCAAGCAAAACAGTGAGTTAAATACTTGCCTTGCACATAGTAAGCTTGGGTTGGATTCCTGGCACTCCCTATTATCTTCAGAGAAATTCCTGAGTGCAGAATCAGAAGTAAACCGGAATACAGTTGAGTGTACTTAAAAACAAAACAAAACAAAATGGTTACATTTATTACATGACATTTTTTAGATGCAGGCTAGAAGACTTTTAAAGCCGAAACCAACAGTTAAAAATACACTTACTAGAATATTCAGGTTAAAAGAAATATTTTTAACGGGGCCACAGTACGTAGGGCATTTGCCTTGCAAGCGGCTGACCCATGATGGACCCAGCATGAGGCCCAAATTCAAAGAAAAAAATATGGTTTTTTTGGAGGTGGCACACTCGTTGATGCTCAGGGGTTACTTCTGGCTATGTGCTCAGAAATCACTCCTGGCTTGGGGGGACTATATGGGACTCCAGGGGAATCAAACCGCTGTCTGTCCTAGGCTAGCACATGCAAGGCAGACGTCTTACCTCTAGAGCCACTGCTCCAGTTCCAAGTAATATTTTTATGATAGAAGTCATTGGAAAAAGTGGCCCTTTATGGATTGTTTTATCTATAGAAAATATCAAGAGTACCCTGTTCTGGGTTCGAAAAGTTTGATCTAGGTTTTAAAAATCCATTTGATATGAAAATAATATTGTACAATCATGTTTAAAATACTAGACTAGTTCAGATTCTGAAGCCAAGTTGCTGTAACTGCTAGATAAAATGTCTTCAAATATTAAATAAATATGTATGATCTTTCAAAATCATACACTTTATTATTCAAATACCCTTCTTTCCATGCACTTGAGTTACCATTCTATTTGTTTACATATGACAAAATGTTATCTTGTACTAAATACTAATGATATAAATTAAAACTACTATTTATTCTCCCTGATTAAAAAAATACAGGAAGAAAAAATATTGATGTAGGTCATGTAAATTGCAAGGCCAAAAATAAATCAGCACCAGGCCAAACTTCACTTTGTTGTGCCAGTAAACTCCACAACTTTCAATAAAAGAAACAAACAAACAAAACTGTAAAGAAACCATGAAAGTGGGACTGGAGCAGTGGTGTAAGTGGTAAGGCACTGCCTTGCTAGTACTAGCCTAGGACAGACCATGGTTTGATCTCCCAGTGTCCCATATGGTCCCCCAAGCCAGGAGCAATTTCTGAGCTCACAGCCAGGAGTAATCCCTGAGCATCACCAGGTGTGCCACCCCCCAAAAAAAAAGAAACCATGAAAGTGCAGAGTACTACATCTTGGTAATTGTCCTTTCACAGTATACCTAGAGCTGAAACAAAAACTGAATATTGTATACATGTAGTACACTTTTAGTTAATTATGTAAGTAAATCATTTGAGATATTAGTAATGTAAGGTTCAGTTAATTGAATCACAGTAGAATGGCATGATTACAGACTATTCAAATGTCTCTTCAAAATTCTCTACAATGTCACAGAATTTAAACACAGTTTTCTCTTTAAGATGTGATCAGCTTTATTTGGAAGAAAATAAGTACCTGGCCTTGACAAAGCTCAGGCAGAAAGGTTACATGGAGGGGCCAGAACGGTGGCACAAGCAGTAAGGAGTTTGCTGTGCATGCTCTAACCTAGGAGGGACAAGGTTCGATCCCCCAGCATCCCATACAATCCCTCAAGCCAGGAGTGATTTCTGAGTGCATAGCCAGTGGTAACCCCTGAGTGTCACTGGGTATGGCCCAAAATAAAAACAGACGAACAAACAAACAAACAAAAAAGGTAACATGGAATACTGTTTTTAATCAACACCAAATATCAACTATTTTATATACCAGAAGAAGTGCGGAAATGTTCATCCGGTAAAGTAGACCGACTGGGAATATAAATTTCCATATATAAAATTTACCCTCTGATTTGGGTTAGACATGACCATTTATGACCTCAAAATGATGCCAAAAATAACTGAAATATTGAACAATTTAGAAGGTAAGAAAGAAATATGTCAAATAAATATTTGACACAGCAGATATATCATATGCCTTTTATGATATAAATTATGTAAAAAAATTTCAGATTTCAGGAGATTTCATCAATGACATTAGTTAAAAATAGAACCAGGATTCTGACCAGTCGGTTCCATCTGACAAAATCCTATGGTCTTTCAGCTTTGCCACGCTGCACTTCAACAAATCCACAAGGCCACAGGGTCCTTCAAGGACTAACAGTAACTTTCTAAGTCTACCTACAGTTCTTCAAAATAGAAACTAACCTAAAGTCACAGTTGGGTGACTTCAATAAAAGTATATAACTAATTCTTCCTAGAGCAAGAGAAGGAATCCCCAAGGATTATCAAGGATAGATTTCAGAATTCTGTTGAGAGTTAAAGGTTTGGCCTCTGCACCAACTTCAGTAATTGGATGTCCTGAATGAATTTACTTAATTTGGGGGTACTGCTGTTTTCCCAACTATGAAATGAAAATCACCAAATGAAAAATTTGGACCTTTGACCCTTCACTAGGTAATACAGAAAAATTTCTCTAACAAAATATTATAAAAATATATAGAAATTATAAAGTGATTAGGCACTAAATTCAGATTTAAATGATCAAAATTTTACTTGACGATAAGATTTTTATGTTCCAGGTAATTATATATCTTGTTCTACTAACCTTGATAAAAACAATAAGATTGATAACAGCTAGGTGTTACTGCTAAAAAGGAATGCTAATAGATACACAGATATGTATACTTTATTTACATACATAAAATTATGTGTGCATATCCCTAGAAATCAATTTTAGCTTCCTTTCAAGTTCTTTTATAAAGAAATGTATTTCCTTCTATTTACTTCAAATGTTTTTGTCTAAAAACTATTAAATATAGTAATTTTTATTTTTACTTGGACAAGCTACTAAAAGTGGATTTTGCTACTCAATGACATGGCATTTATTATTAATATAAATGCCGCATTCTCAAATAAAATATTTTAAATATAATATTTGCATATACAGTACTGGCAAAAGTAATGAAAAATAATTGAAATTCAGGTGATTGTCCAAACATAATTTCTGAAGGTTCTCAGAATGTCACCTAGCTTTCAGTTCATATTAATCTAACAAAAGTTGTGGTGAATCTACCTAATACTATCTAACGTTCATGGTGTATCTTATGTCTTGGAAGAAAGAGAGCACAGTGGAAATTCTCCTCGGGAAACAGCTGGAGAAGCCTGAGCCATGAGATGGAGCAGGGGCAGCTGGCAGGCTCTCCTTCCTCTTTGTTGATTTTTTTTTTCAAGCAGGGTGACATTCCCTACCTCCTTTTCTTGAAATCCTTCCTAATCCTCTTTATAATGCCAGCTTCTTTGGTGGGACAGAACTTTCCTTCCTACCATAAACACACCAGAAACCAGAAACTCTGTCTCCACTTGTTTTGTTGTTTGTTTGTATTTTCAACACTAAACTCTTTAAAGTTTACACATTTCAATTGTCTTGGATTATTCTGTCTTCCTGCCTTCCTATAAGCTCCTATAGGTTAAACCCAAATTGCCTGTTCCATTTTACTTGACCAAGATTTCATGATAAATAAGACATTTTAAAAGAAAATAAAATGGTAATCATGTTTTTTTTGGGGGAATATAATACTTTTCTTTTAATGGAACATTCTAATTTAATCTAATATTTATCTAAAATTAAGTAGGAGGTCATGTGTGGAGATTCATTTGAAAAATAGCTTTTCTGTCTGCTTTCTATAAAATCACTAATATCTTTTATATATTTAAAGATTTTTGCCAATTATTTTTATATTTACATAAGTAAAAATTATATTGCATCACTGTCTTTGTGAGTGGAAACATCTAAGCAAATAATTTAATAAATTGAACCTATTAAATATATCTTTGAAATAATATAGATTATAAATTTGAAGTTATTGCTATGTATTTATTTATGTAGTCAGTTAAAATAGGATATCCATTTGCAAGGGCTGATCTTACATTAATGATTAAAAATAACAGCACACAGACTATTTTCCCACTTTAACAAAACTAAACTCTTCTTATGCTTTTATTTTTATCAATTTCTTTAACAGTACTGGGAATTTAAGAAAAACTACAATTAAAGAGACCATTCTCTAAGTAAAACTTACCCTTTGAAAATGTTATTTAAACCAGTTGGGACTCAGTTACCCCACATGACAAATAAGAAATTTGGATGAAATGACTCCTAATGTCCATTTCTGATTAGGAAACAAATCTCATCTTACACAGCAGAAATTGTTCCTTTTGTTATTTACTCTGGCTCAAGGTGAATAGACAATGTGTATCTACATACAGTTGTTCTAGTAGTTTAAATTGTCTTGTATATGTGTATTTTAAAATATTAAAGACTGGTTTAGGAAAATACAAAACAGTTTGAAGCTTCAAGGGAGCTTTCATATAATATTTCCAAGAGGAAATTATGGTGGAGGGTTTGGTGCTTTTCTTGGCTATTAAAGGGATGGGTCTGCTCTCATTTGTAGCTGTGGAGTCTCAAACCAATGTGAGATATAGACTTGCAGATCTGTATGACATGAACTTTGACATTCTATTAGGATGTCTTTGGAATAAGACTCTTAGAACAAAGATATGGTTCCTAATTTATTCATTGCTTTTTCTAAAAAGCAAAAGAAAGAAAAGCAAAACCAGTGGATGGTAGAGAAATCTAGATATTATTTCAAATCAGCTACTCCCTTTTATCTTTAATAACAGTTTCTCCTTGAACCATAAGCTTTAGTATATCTAAGATGATCTGCGGTTACCAAGATACATAATTTCACTAAGCCAATTAGAACTCACAATCCTGATTAACTGAAAGAGGTCAAACACTTACAACTTCTTTTACTGAGTTCTACAAATACCTTAAGATCAGCAAATATATGTGTTTACTTTTGCAGAAAAATGAACTAACTAGTCTACTAAATAAATTTACTAAATTCATAGAGTAAATGGGTGAAAAAAGTTTTTCTTTTTCAAACTATAGAATAAAATATAAAATAATTATAAATATCCATGTAATTCTAAGTTTTAATATTTATTTTTTAGTATAATAATATACAGGGGAAATGTTCTTTTACAAGGTTTAAGTTTCTTAAACTATCTGTGAATTTTTATACCATAGACTACTGGAACACTGGTTAGTTATCAAAACATTGTTTCATTTAGTAAATAACATAAATATACATTATTAATATAGTTAAAATATCTACCATACTGTAAAGTATACTCACAAATACATAATGAAGATGATTTAAATCATGGTTAACAAGACATGTTTGCCAGTCATGCTAACCTTTCTTGAGATTTACATAGATTTCTTCTCTCTGTCCCCTCTCTCTTTGCTATATTGCTATTTCTGGATGGTGAGCCCATCCTCTGATTTGGCACTGAAAGTTTTCTTGGTCTCAGCATCTAACAAGGACCAAAGAATGTAACCATGACAAAATAAATAAGTTAACATATACAAGCTGACATTCAAAACATAAGGCAAATATAGTCCATGTCAGTTATCTAAGAATGTGAATGGCATCAAAGATAATGTGTTTAGGCTGATAAATAAAAAGAGGTGAGGAAATTCATTCTCAGCTTTGTAATTGTTATGATGTCACATAGAAGAGAAAGAACCACATCAGCAGTCCTTTAGTCTCCAGGTTCATGACGTCAGCAGAAGGCCTCAAGTCCTTTGCAGCATTTTGTTTACTCTGCAACTATTTGATATGTATTAATACATGCAGCAGCAGCTGTCTCTTTACAAGAGAAGTGTGCTCACATGAGCTCTCACCCAAACTGAGAGCATAAGCACACTCTAATAGCAAAAGAGGCAGCTGCTTCTGCATGAATTAATATATTATAACTTGTGCTCACATTTGTTATTCTTTTTCAAAGCCTGCTCTATTTGATAAATACAAATATTCTAGATTTCAGAATCAGGAATCTTCTAATATATATTGATAGATGCCATGAAGAACATTATAGAAGTTTTATTTTATTTTTAGGGATCAATTCATTTGTATATGAAAATTTAAAAAAAATTAAGGATTTATTATTTTCAAAATTGAGGCAGCTGGTATCTTTGAAAAGCTCAACATAGGGAAAGGGAAGAAAAGGGGTTTCCTACTTCTAGTTCTGGCACAAAACAAAGAACTGATTTATCCAAAAGCTTAGAAACAATGCCAGAAATATAATTGTCTCTTATGTATTCCAAAGACCTCACAAATTTTTATCTTATAGGTAATTCTTAAACTTTTATAGTAACAATAATAATATTAAAAATCTGTCCATAAGTTTTGAATAATTTGATTTAATATCTATTCTTAAAAATATTCTAAATATTGCAGTAACTCAAAATTCCTGAATTCTTATCATTTATCAGTTCTATAACAGAGGGTTGAAGAATTGTTTTTAAATTTCCTAATTTTTCATTGATATATATCTAATATTTATATATGTACCTATTTATACATATCTATATTGCCTGCAAATTACTAATAGTAAAAGCATTAATGCACTTAAAACTCTTGTTCATTTTTAATATTCAAAATACTTAAGCTGACATAAATTTTTGTTTAGGGCTGGTTTTGTTTACTTTATGATTTGCTAATTTGTTCTAATAAACTGGTTTTATAAAGCTGAGTTTCTTTCTGGACAAACGGAGAGTTGGTTCCATTTGCTTGGCTCCTTTCAATTTCATTTTATAATTTCCTGTTCTCAGCGCTAAGGTTACATTTCCATTTTGCAAATATTATACTGTGTAAATCTTACACTTGTAATTTTATGCATTATTTTTTCATTGTAAAATATCTGCAAATGAGTTTTCTGTTTATCTAGGATCTTAAGTATTTAATATCTTCTTTATGTTATGCTAGCTCTGTTAACAATATGGCTCATTATTTAATTCAGAAGGAATTTAAAAGGTGTGAGGTTTGTTACTGAAAGTGCTATCGTGATTTGCATTGACCTAATTAGTTCATTTACATGTTGACCTTTAAAACCAGTGAAGTTTTGTAAATCTAACTTGTAGTTGTAAGTACTCTACCAAGATCTGCAAGATAAAGTAGAAAGTAGAGGGAAAGTAGGGAAATAATAATAATAACAATAATAATAAATGGAGATAAAATCAAACTCAACTACCACATCAATGACTTTAAAGTAATTTAGAAGGTGACATAGTTTCCTATAAATACTTTTAGAACTTTTAGGAAGTATTTATATTGTTATAAATTCTTTTAGAACTTTTAGAGCAATAAATTGAGCCCTCCTAATTACATTTTTAAGCCATAATAAAGAGAAACTTTAATTTAAGCACCCAAGTTATACTTGAATTTTATGCCTTTAATATCAGGCTTAAATTTCTTTAATTATGAGCAGAAATCTAAATCCACCATATACTCATAGATTTTATAAAAGCATTGCCCAAATTTTATTACCTTAGAGAAAATTCAAATATGTACATTTATTTAAAATTATTCTAGGTACTAATTGTAAAATAAAATGTTTTGTATAGATCCAGCAAAAATATATAAAGAAATTTAAATTTAAATTATTGACAATTTTCATGCTAGGTAACCCTCAGAATACATGTCATTTATTCTCTTTGTCTCGAAAAGTCATTCATTTAAATATTATATTTATACCCTGATTTATACATCACTGCACTGTTGTTGTTGTTGTTTTTTTCATTCTTTTACTAGAACTCCTATTGCAAGGATTATTTTTCTATACCTAAAACCATTGAATCTTCAATAAACTTTCTTCTATCATTCCTGGGTTATTAGGTCCTCCATATAAATACTCAAGCTATATTACCCACATGGCTCTATTGTATAAGAACATTTATTTATTTATTTATTTATTTATTTATTTATTTATTTATTTATTTTAGAGGCTGCATCTAGCTCTTCACTCAGAAATCACTCCTGGTTGATTTGTAGACCATATAAAATATTGGGGATCAAACCAAGGTAGGCCATGAGCAAGGCAAATGACTTATCCACTGTACTATTGCTCTGGTTCCAAGAATATTTATTTTCTTTACTTGTTTTCAAATGTTCTACATTTGGAAGGAATGGGAGATGCTTGAATTAAAAAAAAAATCTATTTCTACTGTCTTCATCCCTGTTTCATGCTTTAAAAAAATACTCATGGGGCCAGAGAGATAGAGAGATAGCACAGTGGTAGGGCATTTGCCTTGCACACAGTCGATTCAGTATAGATGGTGGTTTGAGTCTCTGCATTCCATATGGTCCTCCATGCCTGCCAGGAGCGATTTCTGAGGGCAGAGCCAGGAGTAACCCCTGAGCACTGCCGGATGTGACCCCAAAACATAACAAAACAAAACAAAATACTCATTTGATGTTCACCCTCTTGCAAATATGTGACACTCTATTCCTCCATATACAATCATGTACTCTTATAGTTTTCCAGCATGCATTGAAGACTGAAACAACTCACTGCAGCTTTCTTTCAAAGTCTCTTTTGGGTAAGTTTTGTGTCTAACATGCAATGCAAAGACTTGTATTGAATATCTGTACCTCCTCAAGTCAAATGCTGTTTGTCTAATTATATTTTAGCCCCTAACTTCCCTGACCTTATTCTAGAACTAAACAATACCTGGAACTTTAGTTCTGAAATCTTATACACCAATAAACAATTCCACATCTCCTAATACTTCAAGCTTGTAATGAGTATCTCCATTAAATGGGTTTATTTCACTGTCAATTCTATAGCCTTGCAAATAGTTTAACTTGGATACTCCATGACTATTTCAAATAAAATTGTGTTGTAATAGATCAAATAAGAAATTATATTCTGATATGGTTCTCCTTTTTGTGTTCAATTTTCTTAACTGCATTAGTATTTTAAAATAAAAACTAAGATTCATTTATTATTCAGCCTTTCTTTTAAAATAACTCTTAAATGAATCTTAGATTTTCAATAGCACTATACTAACATGATTTAGATTATCTTTAACAGTGAGAAAAGCAAATATAATAATCTTTGAGTTCTCCATATCTAACAGCATTATTTCTATTATGTAAAGATTTTAAATTCACAAATGAATGATACTTTCCTTCAACTCACAAATGAAGCCTCTAAAACAAAAATACAAATCTAACAAATAATAAAGAATAGCCAGATATTCAAACTCATTTCTTTTTATTTCAAACAATTTTATTCTCTTCTACTATGTCTTTATGTATAAACTTTCTCCTTGTAAATATATATTTAAATCAGTAGTTCTCTGTTGCATTAAGCCCTTACTATGGGCTTATATGGTGGATGGAGGCCTTTGTCCTTAGGCTCAGGACTACATGGCTCCATCCTCCATTAACTGACAACTCATCATCTTCAGGTGGTCACGGCGGGTATTGAACTCACTCACAGGCAGGCTTCCAGAGAGATAATATCTTTATTCAGCCCTAGCCAACAGATGTGACTGCTAACCATTTACACTTGCCATTCTTAGCTTGTCCTGCATCTTAACTCCTTTCAGCCATCTTCCCTCTGACCTCCATGCTGGCAAAGACCAAAAGCCCTTGGGTCAAAGCCCTTATCTAACCTTCCCAGACCCCCTCCCAGAAATGGGCAGGGTCTTGCAAGTAAGCTCAAGTTACCTAGGAAGAATGGGGAAATGGGTCCACATCTGCCCCCCCCCTTTTTTTCATAAAGAAAAAAGGCATAACTTATGTGATTTCTGCCTATATCCAAAGTGGGTCATATTTCCATAGCAACAATGTAATAAAGTGAAAATTAACATACCAGCCCTATTCAAAAATATAACATTTTTGCAAAACATACCATGTACCTGTAACTTAAAATTTTCTTAATGCTTTTTACCAAGCACTATCCTGGAACATTCATGTTCCTATACCTTGTAATACTATATAAACTATTTCTTGGGGGAACATTTTGTTCCTATAAACCTTCCCTAAACACAAGTACTACAGCATAAATGCATAACATTTTAAAAAAACAGGCTAAGTCCATTAAAATACACACAGTAAAACATTATACCAATGGAAACATTAACTATGGAAAACAATAAAGCACATTAAATTGGCAAGAACATGACTTAGATTAAAGTTAGATGCAGGCTTTTAGAAATTAGATTGTTCATTTAGGCTTTACTGTTATTTCTCCCCTATTTTTAACTAATTTTTTTTATACCACTATCCTAACTAAAACTTATCCCATCACCAACTATGTGTAAAATATGACTACCCTACCTAAAACCATAAGTCCAGACACTGGCCTTCTTCCATGTGGTTTGGAGTTCCAAGGGGTTTTAGCCACCGCAGCTGCTTCAAGGCTGGGCTGAGAGCGCACCTGCCACCTTGGCCACTTGCAAGCTATTCACCGCATTTTTGCCATGCCACATGGCAGGAGCTGAACCAAAGTGGCTGCATCAGGACGGTGGAGCAGTCTCTGTGTGCTTTTAGCTGAGCTCATGTCCCTGTTCGGGCACCATTTGTAGTGAATCTGAGCTGTTAAATCCTTTGTTGGGTGTTTGTGAATCCACAAACAGTCCTCAGAATGAGAAATTACTTCCCATCCCCTCGTCCCCTTTTGGGGGAAGACCTTTGTAACATTTATCCGCAGCAAATAATAATCCACACAGACAAGAAGGTTAGGGTGTAAAAGATTGGGCAAAGAAAGAGAGTCCTCTTGCAACCTGCAAACAGCTTTCGAAAAAGGAACCCCCTTCCCTGTCCATCAAGCTATTTATTGCCAACTCTACAGTGCCCCACCTGGAAGTCTAGGTGGGGCAATAGTCACAGAACAATCCTAAGGAAATATTTTTATATACAACAATTCCAAGACTAATCTTATGGAAACTTTTTCATATACTACAGTTTTCAAAATATGATCTGTGGTAAAACAACAGTAGCATTGCTGATTATAAATAAACTACATATAACAAGTTATACACAAAATGGACCTGTTATGTTATAGTCTCTTAGAGGCTAAGAATGGAGGTATGAGATGCATGCTGGGAAACTATGGTGGAAGGAGGTCAACACTGGTGGTGGGAAAGGCTCTAATTCACTGTCACTATGTCACTAAAACAAACTGTGAAAACATAAACAAGTTAAAAGGAAATAACTTGGAAGTAGTTATTAAAGATAAATTTGTTAATTTTTCAAATTTTTTTTTTTTTTGGTTTTTGGGTCCACACCCGGCGGTGCTCAGGGTTATTCCTGGCTCCATGCTCAGAATTGCTCTGGCAGGCACGGGGGGACCATATGGGACGCCGGGATTTGAACTGATGACCTTCTGCATGAAAGGCAAACGCCCTTACCTCCATGCTATCTCTCCGGCCCATTTTCAAATATTTTAAAAAAATCAGTGAGAGGAGATAAACACTTCCTCACATAGACATAAAGATGGCCAACAGACATATAAAAATGTTTTCATCACTGATTATCTGAGATTTGCAAATAATATTGAGAATGTTACATCACATCAGATTATGAGAATAATATATATCAAGAAATTTGGAAAAATAAGGCCAGGGAGTTAGTACAGTGTGTAAGGTGTTTGCATTGTACTCAGTTGACCTGACTTCAGTTCCAG
The DNA here is from genome assembly GCF_024139225.1 of Suncus etruscus. NCBI lineage: Eukaryota > Metazoa > Chordata > Mammalia > Eulipotyphla > Soricidae > Suncus > Suncus etruscus. The sequence goes on along the minus strand of NC_064857.1, from coordinate 31,826,284 downwards.
GCTAGCTCAAAACCACCAAGGGTAATTCCTGAGAACAGAGCCAGAAGTAAGCCTTGAGCACAGCTAAATGTTGCCCCTAAAAATCAAACAAAACCCAAAAATATTTATAATTAATAAGTGCTGGCAGGAATTTGGTAAAGGGAATTTTCTTCCTCTATTGATGGAACTGGTTCCTTGGTAAATGATAAATAAAATTGCATATGATTGAGTTATCTACTCCTTGGTATCTACCAAAGTGCACAAAAACATTTAAAGAATTTAAAGTAAAAAAACTATAAATTTGAAAAGTGATATGTATATCTATGTTCATAGAAGCATTGTTTACATCAACCAAGATATGAAACAACTCAAGTGCTCAAAAAGAGATGAATGCATACAAAAAGTAAGTTGTATGTGCACAATGGAACATTACTCAGCATTAAGATAAAGTCTTGCAATATGATGCAACATGAATAAACTCATGCTAAATGAGTGAGTGAGAAAGATAAAAGATAAATACCAGATGAACATTCTTATATGCAAGTACAAAGAAATATCAAAAATGAGACAGTACTAAAAGAAGAAAACCTGGAGTTATCAATAGAACTACGAAATAAGGAGGAAAAGCTGGGAGGTTGCCAGTGTGGCAGTGAATAATAATACTCTAGTGAATGGATTAATGTTTCAGCTCTGTAAATATAAAGTAATAATTCCAGTACTATTCTATATTAGGATTTCTCATTATAAACTGATCTGAGGTGCCAGAGAAATAATATGGAGAGTCAGACACTTGCCTTTCAATTGACCAACACAGTATGATTTCACATGGTCCTCTGAGCACTGAGTGATCCCTGAGCCTATTATCTCTAGCCAGGAGTAGGCTCTGACAATCAAAAGTTATGGTCCAATAAAAAAGGGGAAAAAAGAAAATTATGAGATTTGCAGGGTGGGAGAGAAGAAATAATCTTTTTTGAAATGAAATATCAAAGGGCTCATTTCAAATTTTCTGAATCAGAAATACTGGTTGTGTTTTTTAAAAGGTTTCCAGTGATTTGTATACTCGCCAACATTTAACACTATATTTTCAGTTTCAGCCCATCCACTATCCTTACACTTTCTGTCATTTCTCCATGACACTCCTCCACAGGGCAATTCTTGTGTCCAACTCAAGAACATAGGTCATGTGCTAAGGGACCCATAATGCAAGTTCTCGCCCCATTTGTCATCAAGGTGCATCCAGGGCACTGATTATTGCTGGGCCAACTGTCATAGGGCCATGTGACACTTTTGCCTTGATTCCCTACACTAGAAATTTAGGGAACTAACATTGCTAGATCAACAAATTATAGAGAGAAATAGTTTGTTGATCTATATAGAAACATTTCAGATCCCAGACAACTAGAAATATGGATCTCAAATCAATGTACCCAAATATTTTAAAAAAGCACTGAAGAAAGAAGAATTCACATGATCTGGTAGATACTTGTACTGTCAAATCTTCAAGCTCAAATAAAACCTCATCAATAAGAAACTTAAAAATTGAATGAAATTAAAAATTACTGATTCATGGACATCGACCATCTAACCTCAAACCCCAGATCCAAAACTTAAACTGGCAGGTTCCCTGCACCAGCACCAGGAATCAAACTCCCTCCTGGGGAGGCCCTAATACCACTCTGGCACCAACTTGCTCAAGGGTAGGTTTGTATGATAGCCCCAAAATAAGGAAACAGCAATAACTTGATCAAAGGGCAGGTTTCCCTATCTTGCCACCTAATGGCTTGATGAAATCAGAAGACGCTCAGTGACACTATGGCTTCGTCTTAGGATTTGTGCAAAAAACAAGATCTCTAATTAGAGAAGACTGACTCTTACACCTGCAATTGAGCAGAACTTTTTGTGGAACCAAATAGAAAGACCTTGGAGTTAGACAAGTAACATGCCCAGAACTTATAGTCAGTCTTATGAAAGTATGCTTCATGGGTAGCCAAAAAAATTTCCCTTAGGCCAAGAGAATTTCCTTTCTAATTTCCCCAACACTTACTGAGCCTATGCAAATAAATAAATAAATAAATATACCTTGCCACATCTGTCCTTTATTTTTTAAATTTTTCTTTATATCTTCTAGATAGGAGCTACTACCTTTTTCATAGAAATTAGAACATGAATCATTTTGTTCTGCCTCATATTTCTATATCTTTGTACAAACTTAGGGGAAAAAATAATGGATGGGACCCAGAGACCCAGTGGTCTCAGATGAATTGATGGGGAAAAAATGGTCAGAACTAAATACACAAGCCAAGTCAATGACAGTAGAATCAAGAGACCCAAACTATAACCAGCTAAACACAAAACAGGCCTGTTAGACTAGTATACAAGGGGCTAAGGGCAGAGATATGGGTGCATGATGTGAACTAGAGTGGAGGGAGGTCAACAAAGGTGGTGGAAATGGTCCTAATTCACTGTCCCTTTATGCCTGAAATACAACTGTTTAAGACTTGTAATTCACAATTGTCTCAATAAAAATACAAACACCAAATCCTGCCACTCCAGCATTCCTTTTTCTTGTTTTGTTTTGTTTTGTTTTGTTTTTGATATTATTTTCCTTCTCTTTTTTTCTTCCACTTTTTTCTTTCTTTTTCACTCTTGTGATTATTATTTGGTGATTTTTTTGGTAATTGATACCAAATTTTTCTTCTCTTTTCCTTAACCTTTTTTATCTCCAACAGAATCACATAACTTGCATCATTCAGCCTCATAAATTGAGGGGGGAAATTGATGATACCAGGACTAGTCATATGAACATGTAGTGAAAATAAAAAATGATCAGACTGGAGCACCAAACCCAAAGTTATGACAACAGAATAGATACCCAATCTACAACAAGCTGTAAAGTGGAGACCAGTTGCACTAGTATTCTGGGGGGGGGGGGGAGGTTAAAGGAGGGAGACATGGAAGACATCCTGGGAAAAGGAGTGAAGGGAGGACAGCATTGGTGGTGGGAATGCCCTTCATTCATTGTCACTATGTACTGTAAATAATTCTGTGTAATGCACTTCATCACAATAAAAATTTAAAAATAAAAGATTTAAAAATAAGTTTAACTGATCCACAGTATCAGAGTCCATAAAATGGAATAGAAAGAGTTAAAAATACAATAGCTAGCCATTACAACTGACTACAACATGTGGAGTATTGTATCAGTGATGTTAAAGACAAACTACTGGCCATCAGAAATAATCACTGAGAACTTTCGTGATCTCTGGAGAGAAGCTCCTGCACATATTCAAGAGGGCCAAGGAGTGTCAAACAAAATAAAATCAAACAAAACAATGCCAAAATACAGAGTAATCGGAGCCGGAGCAGTGGCGCAAGCAGTGTCTGCCTTGCAAGCGCTAGCCTAGGACAGACCAAGGTTCGATCCCCAGGCCTCCCATCTGGTCCCCCAAGCCAAGAGCGATTTCTGAGCGCATCCCTGAGAGTCCCGGGTGTGGCCAAACAAACAAACAAACAAACAAAACAGAGTAATCAAAATGATAAAACAAAAACAACAAAAATCTACATTAAAACAGCAAGAGAGAAAAAATGCACTCAGATACATACAAGGAAAATAATAGGCCTTCCTGATATCTTCCTGATATAGTGATAAGACTTCCTATCTGATATCTTTCAAAACAAGATAGTGGCATTGTAGCTGGGTTTGAGGAAGCAGAGTAAGGCTCTCACCAAGGGAGACCAGGAAGGCTCCCCATAAAACCGACTCATCCTCCAAAGATCTCCCCAAATATACCAAAGGACACTAAATAGACAACTGTGTAGGAGAAACCACCCTATAGACCACCTAAATGGGTGAGATGAGCGCTTATTAAAACGGCTCCCCTAAAATGAAAACCAGAACCTATCTTCCTCTAAACACAGGAAGCCCACATTCTAAACTGATTGGCTAAAATTCTTTGAACCTGATTGGCTGATCCACTCTCACCTAAAATACAAGAGAAATCTCCCAAAATTGTTCCCAGGGGTTTGATCCTTAAGTGATCATTCTCTGCTGTCCTACCTTATGCTAAGCTGTTCTTCCTGGACGTGGTCTTGAAGTTACCCAGGGTAACTAGATTTTAGTACATAGAATACACACAGTAAAAAAAAAATTAGACCTAAATATTGTGGTAACTGTCAAAAACAAACAAAAAATAAATAAATCTAGCCCAGAGTTCACTACCTCACAAAGCTATCACTTAGGTTTGAGGAAATGGTAAGAACCTTTTTTTTTTTTGAAGAAGAAATTGGAACTTTTATTTATTATTCTTTTATTAATTTTTAATAGAATCACTGTTATATGTAGTTACAAAATAGCTGATGGTTGAGTTTCTGTCATGCTATGTTCCAACACCCATCCCCCTGCACCAATGTTCCCAATATTTCCCCAGCCCCCAACCACAGTCTACCTCTTTGTCATATACATTTCTTCTCTCCCCCTCTTTTATCTTCTTTTTTCCTTTTAGGCACTGTGCTTTGCAATACTGTTATTGAAACGGTAGTATGCATATCACTTTCCTTCCTTGTAGTACCCAGATATTGTCCAGAGTGATCATTTTTAACAACTATTGTCATAATGCACCCTTCTGGTCCAAACCATACTCTGCTCTTCACCCCACTATTATAGCATTCTTCATACCATGGACCTGTCCTCTTTTTCATTTTCTTTTTTCTGGAAAGCCTGTCTAAAGTACAAGTGGGGGTGGGGTGGGTTGGAGGGAGATTTGGGACATTGGTGGTGGAAATGTTGCACTGGTGAAGTAGGGGCGTGTTCTTTACATGATTGAAACCTAATCACAATCATATTTGTAATCAAGATGTTTAAATAAAGAAAAAAAGTGAACCTGATTCTTGAATTTTATAAAAGCTGACTGCTCTATTTCTATTTTCACATTGTGACAATTCTAATTAGAATGATTTACAATGGTGCTGAGCTAAGAAGGATAATTAAAGTGATACCTGAGCTTAAAATCTAAAGCAAGGAATTCAGATCTTACATGTAGGCAGTCAGGCATCAGAAAAATGAAGCAAAGCATGTTTTATTAGTTATCTCGGTCACATCCAGAGGTGTTTATGGGTTACACCTGGCTCTGCACTCTGGAATTACTTCTGGTAGTGCTTGAGGACCATATTGGAGGCAGATTATTGAACCTGGGTCAGTCACATGCAATACAAACCTTTTACCTGCTATGCCTCTAAGCAAAGCATACTTCAGGAAGATTAATCTAATAAAAAATGTGAGATAGAAAAAAAGGAAGTCACTAAAAGTCTCTGATCTGGCACACATTAAAAAGAACAAAACAACCAGTGCTGGAGCTGCTATGGAGAGAAAGGAACTCTTATTCACTGCTGGTGTTGTCAATGGTCAACTGGTCAATCCATTGTGGAAAACAATATGGATATCCCTCAAAAAAATTGAAATTGAGCTTCTATTTGACTCAGCAATGTAGGTCCTGAGATTATACCCTAGGATCGCACAATCACAAGGCAGAAAACGCATCTAAACTCCTGTATTTATTGCATCACTATTAACAATTTTCTAATCTAGAAACAATGCAAGTGTCTGAAAATAAATGAGTATATAAAGAAAAATGCTATATCTAAATAGCTATTATGAAAAATAAAATCACAAAATTTGCTTATACGTAGATGGATCTGAAGGTAATCATACTGAGTGAAATAAGTTAGAGGGAGAATAACATATAGAATGATCATACTCATTTGCTATATATATATAATCCATAGTGTAATAATAATACCCCAAGATGATAGAAATGAAGGTTAAGGGCCCGGAGAGATAGCACAGCGGCGTTTGCCTTGCAAGCAGCCGATCCAGGACCAAAGGTGGTTGGTTCGAATCCCGGTGTCCCATATGGTCCCCTGTGCCTGCCAGGAGCTATTTCTGAGTAACCCCTGAGCACCGCCGGGTGTGGCCCAAAAACCAAAAAAAAAAAAAAAGAAGAAATGAAGGTTAAGAGGATAAGTCCAGGGGCCGTAGCAGTGATGCAGCGATAGGGGTTTTGCCTTGCATGCAGTTGACCTAAGATGAACCACAGTTCAATTCCTGGCGTCCCATATGGTCTCCTAGCCAGGAGCGAGCGATTTCTGAGCACATAGCCAGTAGTAATCCCTGAGCATCAGAAGGTGTGTCTCAAAACAAACAAACAAACAAAAAAAAGAGGACAGGTTCATGGTATGAAGGATAATAACCTTTTCAAACAGACAAGAACTGTCATATTTTCAAAACCTAAACCAATTTTTAAAGAACTACTGAAACGCTACCCCCAAAAAAGATGCTTGCAAATAAATATAATCCAAAATAAAGTAAGTAATTACTTACCATAAGTAAGTACATAAGTAAGTAATTCAAAATATACTAAGAAGTTACTATGGTCAACTTTATGATCTTGAACTGGAGAACCTGAAAGAAAGAAATAGATTCTTATCCCAAAGTGAAACCAGGAGGAAGTAGAAACCTGAATAGGCCATCACACCTAAGAAATTCAAAACAGTACTTAAGAATCTTCCCAAGAACAAAAGTTCTACTTTGTATGGGTTTAATGGTGAATTTTATCAAACCTACAGGAATATTTATTATGTTTATTCATTAAGCTCTTCCTAAACATCAAAGATACAGAATCCTTTCTAATATTCTAATATACTCGATGAAGCTAGCATTACACTAATATCCAAAATAGAGATATTTTCAGAAAGGAAATTTCAAATCAACATCACTGATATATATGATATATATATATATATATATATATATATATATATATATATGATATATCGTACATCCAATCAAGCAAGACTTATCTCAGGGACAAAAGGACTGTTCTACAAATCAATTACCATAACACACCACATTAATAAAAGGAAAGTTAATAAACATACAATCATAACAATAGATGTAGAGAAAGCTTTTGAAAAAATTCAAATTCTCTTATCAAAAAAAGTATCCTCAATAAAATAACACCAGTATCATTCATAATATTAAAACCCTTTCCTTGGGCGCAAAGCCACAAAGTTCACTGTTTTCACTATTCTGCAATATAGTAGTAAAAATCCTGGCTACAGAAGGAGGCAAGAAAAAAAATTCAAAAGGATCCAAATTAGAAAAAAGTAAAATTATCGCTATTTTCATATGACATGAAATAATCTTAAATAATATACTGAAATGCTTCTAGAAAAAAAATATACAGTAAAGTGTCTGGCTTAAAAGTCAATAAAAATTTACTGCATTCTAATATACAAAAATAAATGAGAAGAAAAATTGATTAAGGATTCTATTCTATTTTAAATAATATTTAAAAAACACCAAGTATCTAGGAATCAACCAAATATCTGGAGGTCTATACCATGGTTGCCCCTTTAACAAATAATTCTGGGAAAACTGGATAACGACATGTAAGATATTAAAATAATCCATATCACACCATAAGCAAAAGTCAATTCAAATTGTATCAAAAACCTAGAAAAATGTTCAGAAATTACAAAGCACATTGAGGTAAATATAGGCAGAACATTTCAAGATTTGGACACCAAATGTTCAAATGATCTTATACCACAAGCAACAAAATTAAAAACATGCAAGTAGGACTACATAAAATTTAAGAGTTTCTTTGTGGCAAAAGAAACATGGGCTAAAACCAAAAGACAGCTGATTAAATGGGAAAAATATTTACACTCAACACTTCAGATAAGGGCTTAATACTTAAGATATATAAAGTATTAATGAAGATCAACAAAATCAAATTCAAAAATTTTATCCAAAAAATGGGGAGAGGAAATGAGCAGATACTACTCAGAGGAAGACAAGTGGATCACTAATAGGCACATGAATATGTACTCAGCATACTTATTATCAGAGAAATCAAAATCAAGAAAACAATTAGAAATCATCACAAACCAGTGATAATGGCACATACAAAATAATAGAAACAATCTATGCTGCAGGGATGTGGGAATATTGGTGGAAATTTGTCTGATTTAAACACCTGTGGCACAGTAAACTTAGATTTGAGCAACCATATGATCTAACAATTTCACTTTTCAGTTTCTAACCCTAGTACTTAAAAACCTTCATTTAAATGGACATATAGGCACACCACTATTCATTGCTGCATTGAGTATAACATATAACATATGGAATCAGCATAGCTATCCAATGACAAAGGAATGGACTTGGAGATGTGGTACACATACACAATGGAATACTATGCAGTTACAATAAAAGATAAAATCATGCAATTTTCTACAACCTGCTTGGACCTGAAAGATAGCATATTGAGTAATGAAAGCCAGAAAAATAAGGACAAACACAGGATGATCTCAGTTATCTGTGGTGTATAAAATGATTGATTTAGTAAGGGTAATGTAAAGAAGGGTTGCCTAGATACATTTGACTCCAGAGCCTAGGTGGTAAAAGGACAGAGAAGAAACTAAATCAAGATGGAAATGAAGATTATGAGAAAGGGAAATTGTAAAGGGACAGGAGTCTGCACTTCAGTTTTACTGGAGATGTGAGTGGGAGAATAATATAGCTATACATTCAAAGCGCACACTCAACAAGACTAAAAATATGAGAACTAAGTTTAACCCACAAAACTTTAATGTATCTTCCAAGGTGGTGGGTTTTGGGAAGGTTTATTGGGGATGGGTGATGACAGAGTATGGATAACTAGAGCCAGGAGTTAACCTAGTGGTGGGATTGATATTGAAATATTATATGACCAAAACTGAACTTTGTTAATATAGTTCTTTAATGAAATAAAAATAGATGAATGGTTAAAGAAACTACGGTACATATAATATACACAATGGAATATTATGCAGCCATTAGAAGAGATGAAGTCATAAAATTTTTCTATACATAGATGTATATAGAATTTATTATGCTGAGTGAAATAAGTCAGAGTGAAATAAGTCTGAGATAAACTCAGAATGGTCTCACTCATTTATGGGTTTTGAGAAGAATTAAAAATATTTGTGTAATGATTCTCAGAGACAAAATAGAGGAGGACTGGAGGGCCAGCTCCTGACATGAAGCTCACCACAGGGATCGTTTAGTGCAGTCACAGAAATAATTACACTGAGAAGTATCATAACAAAATGTGACTGAATAAGGGAAGTAGAAAGCCTGTCTAGAGTTCAGGCCGGTATGGGGTAGGGAGGAAGGACACTTGGGATATTGGTCATGAGAATGTTGCACTGGTGAAGAATTTTTTTTATACATATATATATTTAAAAAATCAAAAAAAAGAAAAGATAGGCCTCCCAATTCTCACCACAGGCTGTGTTCTTTACACTGACTGTATAAAAAGAGGAGATACAGTAAATGCACTCCACATACACCTCAACCCAGGCACTTTGCCTGGTCTGTATTGTGAATTGGGGGACAAAAAAAAAATCAAAATCCAAGGGGCCTGAGCCATAGCACAGGGGTAGTGTGTTTGCCTTGCATACAGCCAACCTGGGAGGACCTGGTTTGATTCCCGGCAGGGCCGGGAGTAGCCCCTGAGCACTGCCAGGTGTGGCACCCAAACCAATCAATCAATCAATCAATAAATAACTAAATTAAAAAAATAAAAATTAGTTAACAAATTTTTCAATATTATAAAATTAGATTTTCCATTTTATAGGTATATGAGGTGAATTTATATGGCTAATTTTCATATGAAATGTCATATTTATAGCATAATATAACAGCATTGTGTATTATTTACTACTCTCTTTGATAACTGCCTCCTAGTGTTCAGTGATTTTCACATCAGTAGTCACTTCTCTTTTTCTTTGGCAGATTCCAACTACCTCATTTATCTCTGAAGTTTGGCTGTTTTCAATGACTTTACTCTTAATTATTTCCCATTTGCATTCAGAAATTTAAGTCTCTATTTGAACAATTGTGGACAGAATATTTTTTTATTCAACACGGCAAACTGGAAGGAAGTTTTTCCCAAAAACCAGTTGACATTTCCTAATAGTCATGCTTGTAAACACCTCCTTATGTAGTCTCTCTGGCTATTTTAATATATTCCACACACTAATATTAAACCAAAACAAGAAAAAACAAAATTCCAAATTAAAAAACCTTAACAGTCAAGATTATGGGGCAAAAATGGTTAAGACCTTGCCTTGCATGAGGCTGACCAAGGTTTTTGAGTCCTGTGACCTCCCCCCCCACCCCCACTAAATAGAGTAAGGACCAGGGTCAGAGCAACAGGAAAGCAAGTATGGCATATGTTTGAACACAGATTAGCAGTTTAATCTGCAGCATGCCATATGATGCCCAAGATCTGCCAAAAGTCATCTCTAAGTGAAAAATCACTTTTAAGCCAGGAGCATTGCAAGGTGTGGTCCTTCCCACAAGGAGAGCTAGTATCAGCAACCTTAACTAAGGTCTATAAATTATTTAGTCAATATTTTGCCTGTTCTATTTGTCAATTATGATGATTAAGTAAAGGTACTTCTATGATGATATAGTAAAAGGTACTTCTAGATGTATCATATTAGAGCATTAATCCAATATATATTCTTTCATTAAAAATAAATGCTCTGGGGTTGGAGCAATAGCATAGCAGCAGGGTGTTTGCCTTGCTTGTGGCAAACTTGGGACAGACCTGGGTTAGATTCCCATTATCCATATGGTTCCCTGAGCCTGCCAGGAGTGACTTCTGAGTGTAGAGCCAGGAGTAACACCTGAGTGCCACCAGGTGTGGTCCAAAAAACAAAAAATAAAATAAAATAAAATAAAAATGCTAGCAAGGACGAAGCGAATGCACAGCAAGTAAAGCATTTTCTTTGAACACAGCCAACCCAATTTCTATACCCAGCAGACTGTAAAGTCCTCTGGGCCTGCCAGGTATATTTTCTGAACACAGAGCATAAGTAACTCCTGATAACTGTCTACTGTGGCTCAAAGTATTACATACATACATACATACATACATACATACATACATGCATCATTAATAAGTAAATAAACAAATATTATATTGGATCCAGAAAGTGAAGCAGGAATGTCTTTTGCCTTGCATGAACCTGACACAGATTCTACCCTAATATCCAATATGGTTCCCAAACACCACCCAAACACTACCAGTAGTTATCCTGAGTAGATCTTGAGTAAACTCTGAGCAACATAGATTGTGACCCAAAAGCCAAATATATATATATATATATATATAGTATATATAGCAATATAATATTTAATAATATATCAACAATAATATATAATATATAAATATACATATATCTTACATTCGTATTGTTATTATCAGTATATTGATATATATTACTTATGATATATATGTATATACTAGTATATTAACAGTGATTAATTATATATTATGGAAAATATTTAACTTCTTATCAATGCCCATATATTATCTGAATTAATCTCTGTAAAAATAGATTATTTCAATAATTATGACAACTGCATAATTTCTCTATGACATTCACCATCATAATCAGTAATCAGGAAAGCAAAAACTTTAAACAAATTGTTTTTACAATGTATATCTGGGTCAAAATATATAAATATTTAATATATAAAATTATGTATTTTATTATGAGCAATAGACCTAAATGAGTTACCTCCTTTGGAATTTTCAAGAAAAATAAATTAAGAATTTATTTAGGGGGCCAGCGAGGTGACGCTAGAGGTAAGGTGTCTGCCTTGCAAGCGCTAGCCAAGGAAGGACAGTGGTTAGATCCCCCTGCGTCCCATATGGTCCCCCCAAGCCAGGGACGATTTCTGAGCGCTTAGCCAGGAGTAACCCCTGAGTATCAAATGGTGTGGCCCCTCAAATAAAACAAAACAAAAAAACAAACAAAAAAAAGAATTTATTTAGAAGTAATCCTATCCAATTAACTATAGTAAAAGATCAATTTAATCTCAATCATCTTACTTTTGAACCTAGCGAATAAGTAATTCTCCCTTAGAAATCTTCCTAAAATTAGCAATTTTCCTAGAATAAACCAATCTTCTACTTATTTCCCATCAACTGTATTCCTACTATATTTTCTATTTTTATTTGGGTACTACTTCAGAAGGTGTACAAAAAAAATTAAAATTAAATTAAACTCAGTCAGATTTATGAATCATAGCAGCTCTTATTTCTAATGGAGGATGATGTTAAAATTATTTTCTAGATGCATCTTGTTAATTATTTGTAAAATGTCTAGTATAATTGTCTAGTACAATTGTCTTTGTACTTCCAGTTGCCAAAGCTAAATAAAAGATTATTGTATTTTTGATAGACTGTTTCCTTCTAGTGGTGTCAGAGTGCATATGTTGACACTCTAAAAACTCTAAGCCTCTTAAACATCTACAGATATTGTATGTTAGCAACTAAAATGTCAAAAATAAACTGGAAAAACTTTTTCCTCTAAAAATGACATTTTTCTCATTAGTGTTCTAACATTTTTCATTCATGTTTAGCAAATTTGTTCTTGTTACTCTAAATTATGAACATTTTGGCTTGCCAGTCTTTTAAATCCTTGAAAGAATTATTTAGAAGTTTTGAGAAACATAAAATCTCAAAATATAATAGGCAATTTAATTTTACAGGAATATTAAATAAAATGCCTTTAAAATATTATTTAATGATTGCCATCTTTTTTTCCAACTAGTGAATAGATGTTTTTTAATTCGTTAACATTTTATTCCATATTTGTTAAATATTTACATGTGTTAATTTTTAAGTTTTAATCAAATAGTTTTGTATTTAAAAAATCCTAAATAAATAGTAAGCCATTTATCATATGGGTCTCACATATAAACCTCTTATAACAGCATATCAATAAAATCAATTAAACTTTTGTTTTATAAACTTTTGTTTTATAAAGCATTTGTACATGTTTCGTGCTCTTCTAGAAGCAAGTGAAGAGACACTCTTGGAGATACTAAATAATGATGGTTTAAATTCAGTTCAATTCACTTGCATTCAGCACATATTACATTTCTCCTATCTATAGCAGGAATCAAGATGTTGGGCCACATCTGGAATTTCAAAGTTCAAATTTAGAAAGACTGTAAATCCTCTAATTAGACTTGAAGTTGTGGCTGAAAATAATATGCTTATAAAGACCAGAGGAGACGACAGGGAGAATCAACTAAGGAGATTTAGTCAACTCTCTTCGCTCTCTAGCATGGGTTCATATGGAATGCTTTAAAATTTTATTTTATGTGATTCAAAGATAAAGAAGAGGAAATTTGTAACTTGACCTATTTCTCCGTGTTTATAAATATTGGAAACTGAGGCCAATAGAATTAATATATTGCTTAATACTCAGAAACTAATAAACTCATGGAAGCAAAAGTTATAAAATAAAAGGTTGCAATAATGATTCAGTACTATTTTAAATAATATAATTCCTGAATATATCCAACACATTCTATCTTCTACTTTCTCACATAAGTCGTCAAAGGTCTCATCTCAAAGAAAAGATAAGTAATGAAAATATCATAACAATTTCATATGTATATATATGCATACACTATTTATATAAATGTATATATAGGTTCTTTCGGTGTCCACATATATAAAGGCTATTTTGATGGGTGTGCTCAGAGATTAACCCTGGCTCTATACTCAGAATTTACTCCTGTCAGGATAGGGTGACCATACAGGATGCCAGGGATAGAACCTGGGTTGGGCACATGAAAGACAAACTTCCTACCTGCTGTGATATGGCTCCAGCTCCTAGTTCCATATAGTTTTAGGTTCACTCTAAGTCCTAGAAAAAGATAAAAAATAAAATGAAGTACAAGTATGATTATGAAATGCAAAGTTTAATTTAAAATTTAAAAAGGAGAAAATAATTTGATTTATTTTGGATAGATTGTAAAGCCAGTGGGAAATAACATAGAAGGGCTGAATGCTAAGTAAGGGTAGAGAAGAGATCAATGGTGAAAAAAATTCCTTAGGTCGGGCTGGAGAAATAGCACAGCGGTAGGGCATTTGCCTTGCCAGTGGCTGGGTTTGATACCCCCGGAGTTCTATATGGTCACCCTAGCCAGGAGTGATTTCTGAGAACAGAGCCAGGAGTAACCCCTGAGCCTCACCAGGTGTGGCCCAGAAAAACCAAACAAACAAAAATTCCTTAGGAGAAAACAAGTAGTAATGCTCATAATAATAATAGACCAAATATGTAAGTGTATTCCAATTTTACATATATCAACAAATTAAATTTTTTCTTCGAACAATGATGTTATATCAGAGTCTAAATATTTGGCAACTATTTTACTGAAATTATTTTAATAAGAAAATGAATAGTAAAACTATGCCCCTATATTTTATTACCTATTATTTTATGATTACCATTTTTAATTACAAATTACTTTAATGACCTATGTCTTTAAAGTATGCACGTTCTACTCTTACTTCAGTTGAAATGTATGTTCATGCCTCGTCTTTATTCACCTCATTCACCTAGTGATAGACCTTTGCAATTTATTTGGCTGGATGACAAATGTATTTGGTATCTACAGGACAAAGAAGCACTATATGACTCATGCAGGACTATTTGACCTTGGGCTTTAATCACATAAGCCTAAGCTAAGCAACTTCATTTTCCCAAGTATATAAAGTATATAGAGACAAAAAAAATTCTTAAATATTTTAAGTGCTTTGGGGCCGGAGAGATAACATGGAGGTAAGGTGTTTGCCTTGCATGCAGAAGGACAGTGGTTCGAATTCCAGCATCTCATATGGTCTCCTGAGCCTGCCAGGAGCGAATACTGAGCATAGAGCCAGGAGGAACCCCTGAGCACTGCCCGTGTGACCCAAAAATCAAAATATATATGTTTTTTAAATGCTTCAAAAATAAGTATCATCATATATATGCACATTTCAAAATAAAGTAGTAATCAGATATCAAACAAAAACACTATTAATATGAGATAGCAAAATATTATTAAAAAGTAGAGAGAAAATGTATGTGTCATATTGTCTACCCATTTTAATATTCTGCCTCAGTCATAACTTCCTTTAAACTGACTCATATTTTTAGGTGGGTGTATCTATGATTTTTAGTTAAAATAATTACTTGAAAGATTTCTAACTCATGTCTCTCACCTTGAAAGAATCTTTTTCTAAAATACACAAAATTTATGTGAAACACATAAATTTAAGAAGATAATCTAGTAATAACAGCATAAAAGTGACACTAAAAAGAACACTAAAAGAACAGAAAAGATCTTTTGGAGGAAGTGGGACAATAGTTTACTCCTAGCTCTGTGCTTGGAATAACTCTTATTGGCACTCAATCCTGCTTGCTCATACAGAAGAAAATCACCTTAGTCACTGAGCTATATCTCCGGGCCAAGAATACACTATTTTAATTAAAAAAATACAATTCTAGATTCATGCAACTTAAATTGCAATGGATCATTAAAATAAAATGCTACACTTAATGAACACTATACAATAGAGAATTCAAATGGACATTACCTAATATTAGTTTATATTATGAGCATCATAAAACACTCACACCCACTAGAAATAATTATCACAGGTTACTGATAATTATTATGACTCAGATACAAGAGGAAAAGTGTAAACAAACAACTTCCAAAAGCAACTCTTCTAATATTATGAAACTAGGTGTGATAGTGTCAAAAAAGAAGATATATATATATATATACATATATTTTTTGAGAGAGAGAGAGAGAGAGAGAGAGAGAAAGGAGGGAAGGAGGGAGGGAGTAAAGGAGAGAGGAAGAGAAGTAAAATGTCTGCCCCTCAAGCAGGCAGGGGGAAGGGTGGGAGATGATGGGAGAAAAGCTGGGGATACTGGCAATGGAAAATGTTATCTGGTGAAGGGTGGTTAACAGTGTATGACTGAAACTCAATCACGAACAATTTTGTAACCAAAGTAAAATATGTTGATCTGGTCTGATTATTATGTATATTTGCTTTTCCCATGAATATGATAGTAAGTAATTCATTATATGATGGAACAATTTTAGGATAGTGAATAAAAAACAAATTGAAATAAAAGAACTAGGAGTGACATGGAAAACTATTTAACAGGTAATAATTATGATAAACACTGAAGACTGGAGAGATAGCGATAGGGCATTTGCCTTGCATACTGCTGAACCGGGATGGATCCTGGTTCAATCCTGGCATCCCATATGCTCCCCTGAGCCTGATCAACTTCAGCATTCATGTAGATGGTATGGACCATGATAGACTCAAAATTCCTTGATCTATTTATCTTCTACACTCATGTACTTTCTTACAAACTATTTTGCTCATTTGCAAAACAGAAATAATTGTGACTTTCACCTAGGATTGATATGAATCCCAATTAGATAAGTCTTAATAGTAGTATTTTTTTAATATTTATTGTGGCCAAAATGAATTACAAATATTTCAAGTGATATTTAAGGCACATAGTTACAATATTTGACCAATTTTTTAAATAGAATAACATATAATGTTATATAAATTTAAGTTATAGACCACAATTATTTATGTAGAGATGACAAAGAATTATAACAATAACTTTAGATAACATTACTTCACATGTCTTGAATGGTTTTATCATTTTTAAGATATACTCTTAGCAACCTACAAAATACATATAACAATACCTATGTCACTATGCATGTATTACTTCCCAGAACTTTATTTTCTAATAAAAAGAAATATGTACCTTTTGTCTAATTTTTCTCCCATCACCCAATTCACTTGCCCTTTTCTAATAACCTCCAGTCTGCTCTCTGTCTCTTCTCAATGAGTTTTTATTTCTGATTATATAGCTAAGTGAAATGATACAATATGTATCTTTTTTAGGATTTATTATTTGTTAACATGCTTTGTTCATTTGATTATTTAAAGGTCTCAGTGTAGGAGAGGGCCCCCGGTGCCCGATACGATACAGTTTTCTAACACTACTCTTTCACCTTGTATTGATATTCAAAACATTTTTATATCCATGGATTCTTCCCTATATCTCATTTGTTTACTATACAATGTTTGAAAATTACTAAAAACTCAGGTTTTATTTTCTGATAAGGAGTTTCATTCAAGACTATCATTTTTCTAATCTTGACCTCCTCCAAAACAAAAATAAATACATGTTTATATGAAAGAAAGATATATTAAAATCCAATCCCATTTCCATGATCAGATTTCTACTCTTATGTCCCTATCTAAATTAATTTCTTAAATTCCACTTGGAAACTCCAAAGCTATTTCTATTCTTTTTTACCATAATCTATCAATTACTGAATCACATCTTCAAATTAATACTAATTTATAGTCTCTATATCCTATGTCCCTAATATAGTAGTAGATTTTGTAGTCTATGAAAATAATAAGTTTCAAACCTCTTATTAAAATTTCTGGAGATTTTCAACTCATATAACTTTTCCCACTGATCTAGAATGTCAAAAATTTCTATGGTATCTCTGTTGTCTGTTCTGTATTTAAAATATTCTATCCCATGATCTTACACTCATCAAAATCTTTGTCCTCAATTTTGTCAATCCTTCATTTTGTATTATCTACTCATGATTACCAAAAACATAAAGTAAATTTAGATTCTCTATTTCTTCTCAATTTCTATAACAAAATTATTTCTCCTTGTATTTCAAATTCTTCCAGAACCCTAGCCTCTCATAGGAGGAGCTTCCTAATCTGTTAATACTTATTTTGTGATTTTTTTAATTACCCATCAAGATCCACTGCCATTACCATCAAAGAAGTTTGAACCGTTGTACATCTTTTGCACTTAGTTTTCTACCCACTATGCTCCTGTTGATACTTTTCTATTACCTAAAGTCCTCACTCCACTATTTGCTACTCAAGTCTACTGTGTAAAAATTCTTATTACTCAAGATTCTAAGTGTCATGCCTGTTTTTATTCTTTAATGAAATCACTGTGAAAAACACAATTACAAACGTGATCATGAATGAGTTCAGAAATACAATGTTCGACACTGATCCCACCAATGACCCCTGTTTCTGATTACCACTCCTCATTCAGACAGCCTCTATGGCTGACACTTTTCTTCTCTCTCTTTTTCTCTCTGTTTCCTTTTAGGCAGACTGTTTTACAATACTGTTAATGAATGGGTTGCTGAATGGTAATCTCATTCCAGCACCCAGTTTTTTGTCCAGAATGATCATTTCCAACTATCATTTCAAAATAGCTCCTTCCCAGTTGAATTCAGGAGTTCATTGACTTCTGTGAACTTCCATGAACTGGAGCATGGAGTTTCAGTTTCCCTGTTTCTCATTTTTATTTTCTTAAAGCACTCCTTTTAAAATACATTTTCCCCCATCTCTTCTGTCTTCTTACTTCTGTGTTCTAATCTTTTCTGTATAACATGCAATATAATAGTAGTATCAATATCACTTTGAATTATTTTTTAAATCATAGTATCACAGATATAAGGTCTTGTGTTACTTTATGTAATTAATTTTAAATTTAAAAATTGATATAGATCTTTTAAAAACCTAGTTCCAATCTTCACACTACCTATTATCTGTAATATATTTAGGATGACATTTTTTTTGTAACTTTAGCTGTCTCTAGACAATAATCTTTAATTGAAGTGGCATTTGTGAATAAAAAGAAATTGAAAGTACATTTCACAAGTATATATATATATATATACATATATATATATACTATATGTTTAACGAATGTTGATTTTACATCTTCATTCACTTATATTTTGTGGGAGGGGGAAGGGGCCACATCTGGCGATGCTCATGAGTTACTCCTGGCTCTGCGCTCAGAAATTGCTCCTAGCAGGTTCGGGGGACCACATGGGGATTAAAGAGGATCCATCAGCTGCTCACAAGGCAGACACCCTACTGCTGTGCTATTGGCTGGCCCTTCCTTCACTTCTTGAGAGAGGAAAATTTATTAGAGAGAAATAATTGTATATGACACACTTTTTTTCAGTTTCCACTGCAAGTCAAGCACCTTAAAAAAGAAACCCAATAGTTTGCTTTCTATTCTACTGCCGAACAATCTGTCCTAAGTAAGAAAATATGATAGAAAAGTTGCTAAGGTCAAAGAGAAACTTTACAAAGCATCAATAATATTAGCAAAAATTCTCACAATATTAAAATCTATTTTAAAATGTCGAGTTCACTAAAGAAATGTCTGGGATGACTTGAATAATTTAAATTTTAACATAGTCTTATTAAACATAAAAATAAAATATGTGGCTTTTTTCACTATCTATCTAAAGCTATATATGAAATAATTATGCAAATTTTTCAGATTATATTATAATATAACAATTTATTTGAAGAAAATAAAAGAGTACAGAAGAAGTACAGAAAAACTGTACAGTCATGGTCACTATTAACAAAAAGCAAAACACTGATTCTTGTCCCATTTTTCAGTGACCAATTATAATTGAAGGAAACATAATTGAGTTGAAGTTACCTGGAAGGTCAAGTAGAATTAGAAGAGGAACTAAGGATATAGTTCAAAGGCCTAGAGTAGACACTATGCATTAAGGAGATGTGCTGTTCCGAGGAAATCCCCCCCCCCAAATGAAATGCAGTTAAAGCCCTTGTCTTGCATGCAGTCAACCTCTGTTCAATCCACAGCATACATTTCAGTTTCCACCAGTAGTGATCATCCTTGAGCAAAGAGCCAGAAGAAAGCTCTGAGTCCAAGAGGTAATACCTGGGTGCACACTACTGTTATGTGCACCCCCAAAAATGAAAGAGAGAAATTCAGGATCATGGGAAAAGATTTTTTTCTCTAGAAAGAGATTTTCCTTAGAAGATAATAGAAGTAACTTTAATTAATTCTGGATGCAGTAATTTTGCATATTGATAACACAAACCTCATCATTATTTTAACTCCTTTAAATTTAACTACACCTATGTTATACTCTAATATTATATGTAAACAAAAATGCCAGAAGGGAAAAGAACAAATTGCATTAATGAAGGCTAAACAATGTGAGAAAAAAATCTAAATTATCTTCTAAGTTTTGAGAACTAATTCTTCTGATTTAAAGTAAAATAGTTAAAATAATAATAAATTCATAATTGACATAAATAGTTTTTCTAATCAAGGATGTTAAAAAATCACACTGAAATTTGTAACATTTTCTTTCTTCAATATCTTTGCTAAAAGAACTGACTCTGACAAACTCAGATTTATGTTAGACATATTTTTAATCCCAGGGCATTGTTATTTTGTTTCCTTGCAGCATTGTGCTACAGACACTTTAAAACATGCATCTAAATAAGTAATTTCTCCTTATCCATCTGCCCCTATTTACTTGACATCACCAATTAAATTCACTCCTATTCTATAAGAATTTACTAGATTCCATCAACTGTGAAAGTTTTGCATTAAGTTCATTGTCGTGAAAACATCCTTGACCCTGAATCAGTAATTTTTTTTCTTTGGCCATTGGGGCTTAATATGTCATTTCACACAATGTAATTTCACACAAACCATAAGTGACCTTTAATGCACCAGTGACTGCATCAAATGTTATGGCAAGTCTTTAATGATAAATAAGTTAAGGACTACTGTAGAAATATTTTTAAAAAATGATACAAGAAGAAATTGTATCATTAATTGCTTAACAAAGAGGAAGAAAAGCCTAGTTATTCTTGCATATGTTAAGTCTATTTGTGCTTTCTATCCTCTATTTTGTCAATTTTTTAACATTTAATATCAAAGGATGTATAAGAAGCAAATTATCTAAAGCATGCATCTTTCCACTGTCAACTACTTCCTAACTCCTATAAATCCTCTGATAGCAAATAAAGTAGGCCTTCCATAAAGATTTTCTTAAAGTAGAAACAAAGATTCACACAAAGCACAGAGCTGTGTGAGGACAAGTATACTGAGTATTTCTTTTTATTTCTTTTTGCCTTCTCCCTCTTTGCTTCTTTTATTTGCTGCCAACATATATATATTTTTTATTTAAACAACTTTATTACATACATGATTGTGTTTGGGTTTCAGTCACGTAAAGAACACCACCCATCACCAATGCGACATTCCCATCACCAATGTCCCAAATCTCCCTCCTCCCCACCCAACCCCCGCCTGTACTCTAGACAGGCTTTCTATTTCCCTCGTACATTCTCATTATTAGGAGAGTTCAAAACGTAGTTATTTCTCTAACTGAACTCATCCCTCTTTGTGGTGAGCTTCATGAGGTGAGCTGTAACTTCCAGCTCTTTTCTCTTTTGTGTCTGAAAGTTATTATTGCAAGAGTGTCTTTCATTTTTCTTAAAACCCATAGATGAGTGAGACCATTCTGCATCTTTCTCTCTCTCTCTGACTTATTTCATTCATTTCACCAATTCTATTCTTCCAAACAAAGGACCACAAAAATTTCTCAAAAATAATATTGCTCCTCATAAGGTCTTCTATTGCTACCTTCACTTTAATTTTCTCTTCTACCACCTGCCCTACACAGAATCAATTCTATTAATATTTTCCTCTATAGAACATAATCATATCTTAAATTCTAGGGAAAAACTTTTTAGAATATTTTCAATAATTTAACCTAAAAAGCAAGAAACATTTATAAATTATATAATATGAATTCAACATAGGTGGCTGAGTTTGATAAATTGATATCAAAAATCATCAGCACAATTTTGAATTACTCATAATATAATAACTGCATAATTATACCAAACCACATGTCCAAACCTTTTGGATGGATTTGGGTAAATATATATATATATATATATGGTCATGAAATACAAATTCCATGATGGGATTAGTGTCTTTATTAAATAAAAAAGGAGGCAGAGACTAGCCGCCTCAGTGTAAAGACATGGTGAAAAATAAAATCACATATCTGTAAAACAAGAAGTTCCTCATCAAGAACCAAAAACAACATGATATGTAGTCTTGGTCTTAGATTCATAAAACCATGAGAAAGAAGTATTTGTTCTGTAATGACACAGTCTAGGTTTTATGAAGAATAATAATACTCAATATAGGAAAAAATTAAAGGGGAAATGCTAAAATATAATTAAATATTGTAAAATTGTTGAGAATGATGCAACTACATTTTAGTAAGGACTAGGAAATAAATGTCTTCTAACAAGGCATTAAACTATGAGCATAATTTCAATAAACATAAAATCCTTTTCAGACTGGAGAGATGATAAATGTAGGCAGATAAAAATGAATGTTCATAACGTGTTTAGGCAATATCAATATAACATTAAGATAACTTGAAAATAAAGAGCATAGGGAGATGGGAGGATTTGAGGAAATGAAATTGAAAAGTGACTTTGATTCTATTCGTTCACCCTACATATAACAATCAAGCAATCTACAGAGTATCAAGTACACCATGTTAGGTGCTGAGGATAAAGTAAGTAAAAGTGCACATGATATTTGTTTATTTGTTTTTCTACAATAACATAATTCCAAATTATAATATTGATCATAAATTGTGACAAGCAAAAATAAAGGTATAGTGACTGGGAAACTAGCATGAAAGAGACCTGGTCTGGCTGAAAATCTAGTGAAGGCTTATTTGATGAAGGATTCTAGGATGTAGATCAAAAGAATTATCATTGACCAATGTCTAGTATTACAGGATACTGAAATCATTAAAGATGATGGCATGCATTTATTTGAAGAAGAAAAAAAACTTTTTTCTGTATCAGAAAGTCTTTTAAGCTAATAACTTGGCAGAAGAACAGCATACAATTTCGAGAAATAAGAAGACTAATTTGTCCTTACAGAGATGTATGTTTTCACCATCATCTCTGTTAGGGATACCCTGGCCGATAGAGTCATTCTTTCATCTCTCTCCTGTCTCTGAGAATCATGATATGTGTTCAGTCTTATGAACTTGCAATTGAAGTTTATAAATTGATAGGTCAGTATTTTAACATTGCCCTGAAGTTTTGATGACCTATATAAAGTGAAAGCTTTATATAATTCATAATTGTCTGTAATCTTTATTTAGCTCTCCATGCAATTTCATTAAGACACTTCAACCACTTGCAAAAATTAATTTTTATATTTGGTAAGGTAGTCTGCTTGATTTGGAGAATATGTGAAATTCTATTACATTCTGGCAGATATCCTGAGTCAAAACTATTCACAGAGATGTACAATAAAGGCAAAGTGACTGAAATTGAAAGCATTTGCAGCATAGTACATTAATACTCATTGGCTAAGAAAGCAAGTCTAGCATAGTCTGCCATGGTAAATCTTATTGGCTGAGAGATACTGCCAGCACACAAAGCACTGAGAGCTATAACCAGACAGGCTATGGTTATGCATTAGTATGCATAAAGATTACTTTTATAAAACGATTTAGTGATACATAGCATTGTAACATGAGACATACCAAAATGATACACTAAATTGAGCTTATATGTATTTGAATTTTAGTTTATAATGATATAATAATGTTTTCTGATTGGTGGCATATTTATAATGTTCTCAGAATTTTAATAACTGCAGTTAGATATTTGATCCATAGAATAAATGAAGATGTTAAAAAAACTATATTTGCAAAAATGAAAATGACATATACTAAAAAGAGCCATACACTGTCACTACTGATAAATTCTGTTACAGGATTTGCTATTCTAGCTAATAATTCCACAATGAGTAAATCCATATGAAAATGTAGTAACTAAATAAAAGATGTTATAACAGGTAATCTTGTGATATTCATCTCATGAGGAGGGACTTATTATTGAATAAAGGGGGCTGAATTTTGACAATGCCAAACAGGAAACAATTTAAATTATTTTTAAAAGACCCACACATTAAATCTCAGATCCCAGAATCTTGAGAACAAAGATAATTTGTACAAACTCTACCTTCTTTTTCACAAAGAACAAATTACACACAAACTAAACTCTAGATGCAAAGAGAATGGCCTGCCATTTATTGTGTGGCTTTTGTCAACTGGCATTAACTAAAAAGTGATTTTTTACCTTTGAATATTTTGAAAACTTACTGACATCTTAAAAAATGTCAAATTTAAAGGAATTTGGACAAGAAAGTCAAGGTAAGGATATTAAATGCTAGTATATATGTGTGCAAATATATATATATATATATATTTATAGATATATGTTAGGGTTGAAGAAGATTTTAAAAAGGACAATAAAGATATGGACTTAAGGATACTAGATAAAAAGATAAATCAGAAGGCTAACCAAGATAAATGACTTTTTTTAGAGAAAATTATATTATGCAATGGTAATTTCAATTTATTTTTTTCTTGATAGTTAATCATTATAAAAATCCATAGTATAAATTTTTTTCTTTTTAACTACTGACTTCATGTTATTTTAATTTATGGGGCTCTAATACCCCCAAAGTTATTAGATTAATATGCTCTATAGCTATTTCATCACATGCTTTCTGATCGGTCCAGCACTCTTTAGCTTCTCTATTAATCCTGGAGACTATAGCTTCAAGGACTTTTGAATTAGGCATAAGGCACAGTTATAAAATGGTATGTGTGCCAGGAATTGTACCTTCTTATTTCATGCCTTCTCATAGTATAGTAGCACTTCAAAGAATACTTAATTCCCTTTCACTTGGTATAAAATAAAATAAATGTGAGAATCAGAAAATTAATAAACTGGTTCTAGTTACAAAATTAGTCAATTATTGGACTGATTTGAACTCAGATCTTCTAGGACCACCAATCTTTGACATTTCTCTAGTAGACACTATGCTGCCTCCTAGTGGAATATTGGCCTTTGACCTTCTTTCAGAGTTCACAATATTAAGTGAAACCACATTAATTTTGAACTGCTTTGAAAGGGAAAAGAACATAGAAATATGACCTCTCTTAATAAAACATATCCAGGACTTTAAAATAAATATTTTTACATGTTTAGTTATTTTCTATTGTCAAAGTAAAGGTAGGTTGAAAAATTATATGCAACAGTTCTTATGTTTTATTTGCATGAAAAATAGGTAACTGAAATAATACTGTATAATTCAAAATCTATTACTCTATTAACATTAGTAATAACACTGGAAATTAGTAAATAAAGTAATTATGGACAGTAAATATTCACAAATATAGGGTGAAAGAATAAATAGCAATATTACTGAATTAACAGTAATAAGACCACCTACTGGGCAGATACAATCATAGACATAGTCAGCAGTGTTCAAGTTAATTATTAGGTGTTTATTTTTTAAGCTTCTCTCTAAGGTGGCTATTTCTGTCCATTTTATTTATAACACAGAGATTTGAACAAATTTAGTGACCTATGTGTAATCGTACAATATAGAGAGGAAATAATAAGTATTATCACCCAAGTCTGCTTTATTTCAAAGTAATAAGTATTATCACCCAGGACTGCTTTATTTCAAAGTACTTTTATTTAGTTTCTTATTCTATTTCCATATTTAACAATATCTATGCAATAAATCAAATAATATTTCATTTATAGAGGAGGAAAAACTAAAATGAAGAAGACCCTTGATCCCAGAATAACAATGATACAAATTCCATTAAGAAAATTTTCCACGGCTGGGCTCAGACCACTCCACATGCCAGGATTTCTGGGTGTTTGACTGGTATGTGGGGGGCTCTGGGCAGGACAGCTAGCCACAGGTCCCCTGGGCTGAACTCCTAGTCCAGGGGGCCAAGATCCCCCCAGACCTGGTGGGTCTTCAGGGCCACGCCTGGTTAATCGGGCCCTGGGGGGAGGCGGGGGAGAAATCCCGCCCTTTGCATCCCAAAACTGCAGAGGCACGGCTGGGCTCAGACCACTCCACATGCCAGGATTTCTGGGTGTTTGACTGGTATGTGGGGGGCTCTGGGCAGGACAGCTAGCCACAGGTCCCCTGGGCTGAACTCCTAGTCCAGGGGGCCAAGATCCCCCCAAACCTGGTGGGTCTTCAGGGCCACGCCTGGTTAATCGGGCCCTGGGGGGAGGCGGGGGAGAAATCCCGCCCTTTGCATCCCAAAACTGCAGAACCGCGCTGGGGCGCACTTCATATATTAAGTGTATTCCTACTGTTATGTTACTTTTTACGTATCCAGAATCTTTATTATGTATCGTGCCCTTTCCCACATCCCTACAAAGCTCTTTTTTTATTCCTTTACTCTCTATCCCCCCCAAACATCTCTAATCTACATTACTCTTTTTAATCAGTAGTGTACAAGCGTTATCACAGACCAAAGCCGTGCATTGTGTGTAACAACCCCAAACTGTTTCAAGATACATAAAATGGACACGTATTTCTTTAGAATATTTTGGTTTTTTTTTCTCTGACAGCTATAATTCTTACTAAATGTTGTCTTATATAGTGACGATTCTAACCGCTTTTCTTCTTCTCTCTTTGAGCTGTTTAACAAGGAATCTTAGAGAAAGAGTCCCCCAGATTAATGCTTATGATTGAACCATAATTGTTCTTATCACCCCCTTATGGGCCAAGAACACCACGTGGCATTGCTCCTTTTTTGCATAGGCACATTAAAATGGGAAAATACTATACATATAAATAAGATCCTATCTAATAGAGATTGGTACAGACTAATCTTATAGTGCAAAGGGACCTTACACCCTGAACATTGACATAACGACCTGGCACAGACCTCAGAAGAAAGGGCATTCCCCTG
The DNA here is from genome assembly GCF_024139225.1 of Suncus etruscus. Taxonomy (NCBI): domain Eukaryota; kingdom Metazoa; phylum Chordata; class Mammalia; order Eulipotyphla; family Soricidae; genus Suncus; species Suncus etruscus. The sequence continues at coordinate 31,799,676 of NC_064857.1, read as the reverse complement.
AACCAGGGAAGCCATCCACAAAACATCCAGGCTGGTCTACAGCATCACCTGGAAGCAATCCTCTACCAAGGAAGACTCTACACTGCTCAGACATTGTCCTGCTCAAAAGAGACTTCCATTAACACTGAGAAGACTTAACAACAACAACGATTTGCTTACAGGACAGGGCTCCCTGCATTGCCCTTTGATTGTAAGGTGAAACCAGAGGACGCTCCACATCCTGACTTCAATGTTGGATATACAGATTCCAGGATCTTAAATACAGAAGCTTGATACCAACAACAGAGACTGTGTGAAAAATATAAGTGTGTTGGCACTACAGACAATGTCTTGGATTGGACGATCTAGCTTGCCTGGAGCCTAGAGTTGGTCTTGTGCCAGGACCCTTCAGGGGTCGGGTCTTTTTGTATTTAGGCCAAGGTTATTTCTTTCCATGTCCCTCATATTTTGGTGGGCCTATGCAAACAACAATTGCCACTCTAACACCATTTTTGCTGTGCTCCTTTGACTCTAATCCTTAAAAAGAACCCAGTTAAGATTTGAGGTCAACTTAAGCTAATATGCATGAATATGGAAATGTAAAAAAAAATGCTATGCCTGTAATGTTTAAGGAGTTATGTAAGTTTTATGGCTTTAGATTGCCTTGTGTGCTGTTAAGAAATATTATAGTGTGTTACAATCTTAATGTTCTTTGGATGAAATTTCAAAGTTGGGATATCAGCAAGGGGACTTCTGAGAATTATGTTATGTATTGTCCTTCCACTGTAACTTTACCTTGTCCTCTTTCTTTGCATCCTTGTTCTCATAATTACAAATAAAAAATTAAAAAAAAAAAAAGAAAGAAAATTTTCAGGGGTGGAGCTATCGCACAGCAGAAGTGTGTTTGCCTTGCATGCGCTGATCCAAAATGAATGGTGGTTTGATCCCCTTGCATTCCATATGGTCTCCCAAGCCAGGAGTACATAACCAGGAGTAACCCCTGAGTGTCACTGGGTGTGGCCCAAAACCAAAAAAGAAAAAAAGAGAGAGAAAGTAAGAAAGAGAAAGAAAAAGAAAAAGAAAAGAAAGAAAGAAAGAAAGAAAGAAAGAAAGAAAGAGAAAGAAAGAAAGAAAAGAAAGAAAGAAGAAAAGAAAGAAAAGAAGAAAGAAAGAAGAAGAAAGAAAGAAAGAAAGAAAGAAAGAAAGAAAGAAAGAAAGAAAGAAAGAAAGAAAGAAAGAAAGAAAGAAAGAAAGAAAGAAAGAAAGAAAGAAAGAAAGAGAAAGAAGAAAGGAAAGCAAGATAGAAAGAAGAAAGGAAAGCAAGAGAAAGACAGAGAGAGAGGAAGAAAGGAAGGAAAGAAGGAAGGAAAAAAGAAAGACAAAGTAATTGTACATGGGTTTTTGTTTTGTTTTTCTTAATGTTTTTTGGCAAAAATTCGGAATTAAGGTGTCAGCATGGGATTAAACATATAAATAAATAAATAAACAAACAAATAAAAGTCAAAAAAAAGAAAAACAAAAGAAAGAACAAGAAAGAAAAGAAGAGAGAAAGAAAATTCTCAAAAATAAAGTCCTTTAGACATTTTAATGGTAAAATGATAGTTCCAAGTATCTATTTCCCTTAACTGATAAAAGGACTTTCTCATTATGAATTGAGATAGTCATTTAAGTTGAAAAATTTGCCAACTAAAGGTAAATCCATAAATATGGGAGATGGTAACACTTAATTGTGCTCAGATATTAGTCCTAGTCTGCTTAGGGCTCACTCATGGCATTGTTCAGGGGACCATATATGAATCTAGTAAGTCATAAGCAGGACTGTGCTTTATTAATATTACTATCTCTCCAGCTCTTGTTTAATATTTTAACTTTATCATTATATTTGTATATAAATATATGTATACAAATAGATAACTATATATTCTATATATAGAGTCACATATTTTAGATGCAAAATAATTTTCATGTCATATATAAATAATATATAGTTTTCAAATATTTTAAATTACTTAAATCTAGAAATGTTCACACCAGTATTTTTCTAATATTAAATAAATAAATTCAATAATATAAAAGTTTGAAGCATTTTTAGAATTTCTTTATTTTTCATTATGTTTTCCAGCCATAACTTCATATTTCACTCAGAAATATGTCTAAGTTTGACAGATTCTATTAAAAATTACTAAAATGACCACAATATTCTCATATGATAGCATCAGAGTAATATTTGACCCTTTTTCCAAAAATACCATGGAGAAGGCAAAAAATAGCAACATCTATTTCTATATTATATTTAAAATATAAGTGACAAATATGATGATTACTAAAGATATCTGTCAACTAAAAATAAAACCTATGTTATCATGTTTTTACCACCAAAGTCAACTTAAAGGACACTGATAGCTCTTGTTGGTGACTAAGCCTGGATTTGAGATGCTGATCTAAATTGACAATAACAGATTTTTTTTTTACTGTCCATTTCTGAAACCAGTCCTCAAAATCATGCTTTCTCCCAAATTAGTCACTGGATACATAACAAAGCAGCAGATGGCCTTTATATTCCTAAATAGTTCATGTTAAAACATTTCTTTTTTTTTTTTAATCTTTCTTTGCTTTACTAGCTTAAATGGGCTTTTTAAAGTTTGTTCTATAAATTCTAGTTGAATTTTTGCATTCTAGTTGAATCTGCTATTAACTCTGTCTCAAATGGAGGGAAAATGATCCTTGCTAAAGAGCCTCTGCAAAGTAATACAATCCTCAGAAAACCAGAGCAGAGCTCAGAAACACAAGTCTAGTGAACTATCTCCTAATCGCAGTGACCTACCTTTAAGAGAAATGTCAGATCTAAAATAGAGACTATAGCAAATTTATTTCATATTTTCAGTATTTTGAGATTCAGAAATTTATGACAAGATTCCCCCTTACTATCATACTACTTCGTTCAACCACCTGAACTATTTTCTTAAGTGGAGTTGTGCAACCGCCCAAATCCTTCATGGCAACGAAGGTCATTCTATAGTAGATAGAAACTTTAAGAGGAAAAAAAATCCTGTATCAACTGGTGGTATAATCCCCAAGGGGAAACAGACTTTAGTTGAACAATCAGAAACCTGGCTTGCTTTATGGTGTTTACACTACTGCTTGCTAATGGATCACCATAAAGGAAGCAAAAGGGCTCTTACACCATTGAGTAGGCTATCATGGGAGTCTTCTAAGTGTGCCTTTTTTATTTGCTGCAGTCAGGTTAATGAGCTCACCAGCCCACTTGATGTTGAGGACTTTGTAACAAAGCAATCTCTCATTAAATGCTGCCTGGCACCACTCTCTTGAAGCAAAGGGACATTCAGATTATTGAATGCCTTTGTACTCCTCATTCCTACCAGGCTATGGAGTCCAGCAGTGGCATCAGTCCCACACACTTCCTGGCAGGCATCCAGTCATCCGCCTGCCCTCTTCAAACTGCATGGGCATTTGCCAATCTAAGCAGCACTGGTAGGCAAACAAGCATGGCACACGACTCCTTTGGCTGAGAGCCAAATGTGCAGCTGAACAATCTAATTTGTTTCTACTGTAGAGGGAAACATTCTTTCCCATTCTTCTCTATTCAGCTGAATTTACATGTAAAAGTTTTGTTTGGGTACAAAGGAATGTGCATTTATCTACATTTCCTTTCTGCTTTTACACCTTTTTAGTCTTAACAGTGCAGGTCATGATTTTGTCTGTGGCTTTATTTTAAGTACCTCCTGGCTGACAGTTTCTTCAATGAAATGACCCCAGAGTGTTATCAGCTAGCTAGCAGGTGTGTCTCTATTCAGAATCTTGCAGATAGAAGTGCATGCTGGGTAAAGAGCAATCTCTGAACAATTCAGCTTTTTTTTCCTCCAACATTACTCATGAGATTTAATGATTTGGTGTCATAAAAAATAAGATTTTTTAATATTTTATTTTTAGAGTGCTGATAATGCTGAGACATAATGTCTTAAAATAGGTTCACATAATTATTTTAAATGCATCTTATTATATTTTATGAGCAGCTATATTTTGCTATTAATAATGCCTGTCTCTTTTCAAACTATTACATATCTAATTTAAAATTTATTGAAACGACACAGAAAAGATACTCAAAACTTAAATGCAATTACCGTGGAATTGCAGTTAGGAATTGATGAATATATAGGAATATATTGAATATAAATTAAATAAAGCAAAAATCATAATACTACATTTTTTACTATTCAATTTTAAATAAAACTTGGTTAAAACTTTTATAACTATTTAAAATACTCTTTGAAAAGCACAATTAAAATCAAGATACAAATTCAAAAAATAACTTGTCTGCACATGTAAGAGAAAATTGTCCACATACACTCAACATTTTTGATAATATAAAGACAATGAATGAACAAATTCAAAACTGCTCTCTGAAAAATATAGTCAGTAAAATAACATATAAATGTATAGCAATACTAAGCAGTAAATTGCTATAAGTAAGTAAATAATGCTAAATTAGTGCATTTCTCTTGGTTTTAAGAACTATCAGAAAAAGACAATAATTCAATAATATTAATTTTTATTTTAATGTCATATTTAATGTAGGTTATAAGATATGCGACATGAGAAAGAGCAAAAGGATTGAATATGAAACCAAACCTCTGCCCTATAGGTCATTTAAAATGATTTTCTTATAGTTTACATATATGGACATATATATACATTAACAGTTTACTTAATGTCAGCTTAGAAACCTATAATATTTCAAGACTATTAGCCATGTAAAATAGCTTAAATAGTCGAGATTAATACTTACTCTTAGTCATAATTGCTTTTTTCTTTCAAAAATCAATTGTCATTCCTAATCACTGTGCTATAGATTAATTGTATCTGGTATTAACTATTTTCTATTTATGAATGAAATATACTGCTATTTTTTAAATCTCTCATTAGCTAGATTTCACATGATTTGCTCTATTCTCTTTATGAATTGCCAATTAAAGAGAAATACTGAACAGAAAAAAAATTCACATTAATATTGTAATATATCTTTCCTCATTATTTTAAGGAAGGATACCCAAATAATATTTTTATTTTCTCCCGCCTGAAGAAAATGATGAAAGCATTTCAAAAACAGAAACTACTTGCAGAAAAGCAGAGGGGCAAGCTTAAGTAGTAAGAAATACGCAGATACGCAGATCAAGCTTTTCTTACTAAATGGGTGTTCCTTCTTATCCTTTAGGATGCTTCCAACTGATAAAATTTATTCTGTTTTTTTTTATATATAATCATAAAGAGTAACATCTTGAGTCTGTTTGGGCATTTAAAGACTTGGGAATAAAGCTCAAACCTGCCTGAGTGAGCTAATCACTCTTTTAAAATTGTAAATACAGCCTGGTTAGAAAGTTCAGAAAGTCTTAGTGATTTGAATTAATGAGAATCTCAATTACTATATCCCAGATATCTTGCTATCATCTTTAGAAGCACAGATTTAATGGAAAAGTGATAATTGCGTCAATAATACATTGCAGGGTTCGTGTAATCTAATATAAAGTTTATAAGAAATTAATATGTATAGGTACATAGATTCATGTAACTATCTTTGAGAAAATTCCATAGGAAATTTAAGCTTAATACTGTGAACTATGATTCAAAGTCAATAAATTATCATTCAAAGATCTTATTATCTAGGATAATTTTTGTACTTTTAATATCATGACTGGATGATAGTGATTTTGTCAGATATATGATTTGTTCCCTGATTTGTACTTCTAAAGTAATAAATTAAGGCAGTCTGTGTGTGGACATGTGTGATCATGCTTACCTCTTGGTGGCCAATATTTTTCCATTTTTAAGGAGGTCAGCTCCTAAAAAGTTATAAGAATGTAAGCATATATCAATATATTTGAAAGTTTCCAATACAGATTTGCTATTTAAATAACAACTTAGATCATAAGATTGGTAAAACCCAGAGTCTTAACCTATTTAAAAAGATTTGAATAAGCAGATTGGTGGGCTAAATGCTCTGCAAGTAGCCTTCCATTTTTTATCTGGCTATTTATAGAAAGCAGAAGAAACAGCTGAGCTGACTGAAGTGATGTCACTTTTGCTGATGGAATGGTTTGTTCCAGAGCACGCTCAGAGGCTGCATGAGTCTACTTAAGGTTTGGTACGCAACCCTAAGCAGTGAGAAGGTGTAAACATGAGCATTTTTCAGCCCCACCAATCAATATTGCATTGATGACTTTCTACTGACCTTTAACCCCGCGAGGAATACCAATAGAACCATACTGAATCTTCCTGTCTTCAAGGGCTGCCTAGCATAAGCTACCAATTTTACAATCGATCAAAAGTCATCTCTGTGAATAAAGCTTGAGATTTCAGGCAACAGCAAGCAATTTTTGAAAGGTCAGAGCTGGGTTTTTATTTGCTTGACCTGTGCTTTCAACTTGTATCGTAGTTCTTTCTAACCACTAAAAGTAGTAAGAAATTTTCAGATTTTTCCCCCCATGTATTTTTAGTAAGCCTTTGGGCATTTTCACTGTCCCTAAAAGAATATGGTTGCATGGCAACCTTCACAGTTGCTATGGAGACTCCATGTGTAAGCAGCTGCTGCAATCAGCATTAACTCCAGGCTTGCAGGTTTGTCATTCCAACACATAGGGAGGGGAAACAAATAGGACAGCACATTGCCGTAAAGGGGAAGTCACCTAGATAATGTCACTCACAAACATATGTTCCACAATTATTCTTTCCACTGTTTTATTGCTGCAATTATAGCTAAACTAAGATTACAAAATTATATGGTTTTAATTTGCCTCTATTGACTATGTTTCACTTCCATTAAAATTAAGTCTGAACCCATTTATATAGAAAAGTGTTGGCTTTCTGGGGGGAAAAATTGCTTTCTCATTTAATGTCAGCAAGAAAAAAAAATCAATTCCCATCGAAACCTTAGTATGAAAAAGCAACTTACGCAAAATATAAATTAACCTAATACAAAAAGTATGGCCCCTGTGTCAAAATTTATTCTACATATCTAATATTTTCAGTTATGTCAGAATTGACCACAAAGATGTCTCAAATGACACCGATGCATCTTCAAAATGTAAGCAGAAATGCATGTCCTTAACCCAACCCATGAAACTTAAGTATGGCAGCATGTGAACCAATATCAAAGTCCTAAAAAAAAAAAAAAATCAAGAAAAAAATTGTAGAAAAATGAATATTGATGCTTTATAAAAATTATACTTTATCTAACACTGGTGAACTTAGACAATGAAAGAATATTTTATTCACAATATCACAATCTCTAGTTAATTTCAGAAATCACAGCATTTCAAAATATAGGCACAATATTAATTTAGAAATCCTTTCATTGATAGCATTAATTTACCATTTTCTTATATAGAATGGATATCACATAAATTATTTAAATAGCTTAATTTTATCTAGAGACAATTATTTTTCATTGATAATTATTTTACCTATGATAATATATGAATATATATGAATATAAAGCTGTAGCAAACATGTAAATAGATTTTTTATTCAACTGTATTCTAGTAATAGCACATATTTTTGCTCTACAAATTAAATGTCTACGATCATTTTTGGCCTTGGGATTCTAAAAAATCATGAACTTAACAGTTATTAAAACTATTTTCTTGTACATAATTAATGAAATGAAACTGTTAAAGCATATTTATAAAACATTTATGTAGATATAAGTAATATCTAGTATTATATATGGGGATTCAATTTTAATATTTATGTAGAAATAATTATGTTTTATTATATTATTTATTAACATACATCAAGGTTTGTCAAAGATATTTCTGGAATCGAAGAGTATTATATAAAATATCAGTATGAAAATGTACATATTGGTATAATTACATATATGCATATATTACACAAAGTACTGGTGGAATTATCTTTATATTAATAGAATAACATATGATAATAAAGCATAATTGCCCATCCTAAAAAGCTTTCCTAAGACACATTTAAAAGGTGAAATTTAACAATAGCTAAAAGGTAGCACATTAATAATGTTCATGATTAAAATATAGCACACACAAAAATTTCAGTAACTTATAATTACCATCTTAATGGATCTTTAAGTAGATATCTAATTGCACGATTCATAGACCTTTTAAAAAGGAACCAAATGTTGAGTTATCCAATGTAAGGACAATTTTGTTAATCTGATGTTTTCATTTTTCACCTCTTAGCATATATTAAAGCACACATTCATACTTTTAATTACAGCATGCTATAAAAACATGCATCCTCCTGCAGACCTCATTCACTACCATTTGGGTAGAAGCCTATTTAGATTTAAAGATCAAGATACACTCTACAAGCCCTGAAAATGAAAACACTGATAGGCCCTAAGCAGAGCAGCATTAGCAGGTGCTGCTTTAATACACAAATCCATATAACATTAAGTGACCAATTTTTAAAGCCTGTTCTAGCTATGCCAAGACATTGAATTCTTTGCCCTTTTCTTGAATAGTTCCTTGCCATCCAATATCAGATCGGAAAAGGTGATCACCACAAAACAAATCCTGAACCTGATACATGCAACAGAAGCATTTTTGCAAATTGATAGCCTAGACTGATAGCCTATTCTTTATAGCTTTCCTTTTACTGGGATAACTGGAAGAGCACTCATGTTCCAGTAGGTACAAACTTACCAACAAGGATTTAAAGTCTTATCTTTTATATAATAGTAATAAGATGCTGAATTGTTTTAAAAGTTGTTCATTTTTCAGTATTTCATTTCAATCTGGAAATACTCTATTTATTACAAGGACACTAAAAGAAAAATTGTAGTTATCCCTTTAATATAAGAGAAAGCATTGGAGTTCTTTGAGTTTTATTATAATAGAACATATTCTGGTGGATATGCCTGTAGTTGGAGATATAAATTACTCTCAAAAATGGTTCTCTGATAAACAAATCCAGGTGATTTTACTCTATAAAATTGACCTAATTTTATGAAGCAATGATTTGAATATTATCAATAATTATTAATAATTTGAATATTATTCCCCATGACTAAGAATAAGAAAAAATTAGCTTGAATTAGCAATGTATACTGAATATAGCATGTTGATTTTGACTAAATTATTTTCTTATAGTTCATCATTTAGTACAAAAATGTGAATTTTTCTCTCTTATTTAAGTTTTTAGCTAAGATAAACATGAAAAAGTTTAACAAATACCCATAAATTTCTATTTAATTTAATAATTTCTAATATTTGGTCAACAAATCTGAATATTGGCAATTTCATGTCTCAACCCAAAACATACTTTCTTATATCGAATCTTTTTAAATTTAAGCTACGAATATCATGACATTTTCCCCCCAAGTACCACTCATGTGTCTTCAAAGAGCAAAGATTTATTCTCTATATAAACCACAATACCATTATCACAGTAAATCAATTTGCATTATTATAATAGTATTATCTAATATAAAATCCATATGTAAAATTTCTCTCTCATTTTCCTGCTAATGTCTTTTCTAAATTTATTTGCTGAGGTATGAATTCTATTCAAGAATAATTGACTATATAATTCACTTAGTTGTTTTGTCTCTTAAGATGTCTTATGAACAGTTCCTCAGTCTTAGCATTCATGTGTGAATGAAATTTTTAAAGACCCACCACTTGGGGGACCAGAGACATAGCACAGTGGTAGGGCGTTTGCCTCACATGCAGCTGATTTGAACCGAGGGTGGTTCGAATCCCAGCATCCCATATGGTCCACTGTGCCTACCATGAGCAACTTCTGAGGGGCAGAGCCGGGGAGTAACCCCTAAGTGCTCCAGGTGTGACCCCAAAAACAAAAAATATATAGAAAAGAACCACCACTTGACCTTTTAAGTGTCCCTACAATTTAAATCCTTGAATTTTTAAACAAGTAGCTGTACATTGACAGGTTTTGAGAATTATCACAGATGTAATGTTGTCTTTTAATAGATGTTATTCTGATAGACTAAACCCTTTCCTGAACACTTCCAATATGCTCATTTTTTATTACTAATTTAAGGTGACCTGCTAGAAATAGAGTCATTTGCTACTGTCGGTTTTGGAATATAAAATTCTACTGTTCATTAAGTATAATTTTGTTTATTACTATATTTGGACTAAATATCTTGGCCATTTTATTTATAACTTGTCATGAAATACTGGGGAGCCTAAACACTTTGTGATTAAATTTCCTCCCCCTCAACTCATCCACCTCCTGACAGCTAAGAGAATGACTAAATTGGAAAAAAAAAACCCAGAATTTTATAGCACCTTTTGTATTATTCTAAGACTAGCATAATAAAAAAAAATTAGCACTATGATATACATATATATAAAACTTATATTAGTGTAAACAATATATATGGTGCTCATAATGAAAAGTAAATAAAAATTAGTTACCAAAAATGCATCATCTGTCCATTTTATTCCACATATCATATCAAAATGAGATACAATGTTCATACTTAAAGTATATAAATAAAATTAAGTAGTTTAATAAAATACACTCTTTTGGGAAAATTTCCTGAGGGAAAATAGTAAATAAAGGAACTACAAAAAGAAACAAGATCCAATACCTACCTGGTTTCAATCTACCTAACAATTTATATGTACAAATGGTGTTTGGTCTTTTTAAAGTGAAAGTCATAAAGGGTACTTAATATCTTCTAACTAATCCTAACAGTCATACTTTATTTAGTGCTTGTTTCTGATTTGCAAAGAGAAAACTACCACTGAAACACTTATGCCCAATAGCCCATTTATATAGTGAATAAAATATGTGGGTTCTGCAGTCTGTTTAAAGCCATTCCATATAATTTAAAATAATATGCAACTATCCTTTTCAACCTACAAACTACAGAGCTTCCTCCCAAATGCCATTAAATCCATTTACCATTTAAGCACTTTAGAATTTGTTCTTGTTTTATTCGAACTTGTGATCTTAGAATTTTTTTTACATCAAAACGTTTTGTAAACTAAATATTTAATTCAGATACTGGGATAACGATGATTAAGGGTTTAAAAGGACAGGGATAAAAATTCACATTTACCTGTGGCATTAACTTTGGCAAGTCACTTAACCTCTCTGTGTCTTAATTTCTCTTATAAAATAAGGATGAAATATCCATCATCTTGCAGTAAATGCATAAAAGGACAGAATAGGTGTTCAGAGAGTTATAACCTTTCAGATTCTTTTAAAAATCAAAATTGTAGTTCTATTTCTATATGCTAGGCTATTACTAATAGACTTGTTTGAAACAGTGAATATTATACAACAGCAAGATATCTTAGATTCTTGGAGTTTTAATGACTAAATTAGAAACAAATCTGTGCATGTACACATATACAACACACCTGCAAATATATATGTAGAAAATGGTGTAACTGATATTCTTTAATGGTTTAAGGAATATAACTAACATATGAGGAGAACATTGCCAAATAAATAGTTTTCTAGAATTATGGTTTATCTGAACTTGATGATCATTGTATAATGTGATGGACAGCTGGAAAATAAACAACTGTCCTTATCCAAAAATGTTTGGCCAAAACATATATATTAGTTGTATTCTTAATTTGCTTAAAGCCAAACAATAGAAATTAACTAGCATATAGAAAATCCCAGCACTAATTCTGCAATACTAATGCAAAGCAACACTCATATGTTTAAAAAGTGTTTTCCTATTTTCAGGAAAAATTATTTCTTTAACTTTTGCTGCTATGGATTCTCTGTCTTGATTCAATTTTTTGTTTACTTGATCATTCAAAATAGACAAATAATGTTATGTTTATCTTGTAATCAATCTTGTTTAGTTTTTTTCTTTTAAATTAAAATATGCTTTCTACATCGGATAGATAGATAGTACATCAAGATAGGACTTTTGTCTTGTTTATGGCCAAGATGGGTTTGATTCTAAAATCCCTATACGATTCCCTAAATACCACCAGGAGAAATTCTTAAATAGACAGTCAGGATTAAGCCCTGAGCATCACCAGGTGTGACACAAAAATGAAAACAAAATGAATAAAAATAAAATAAGATTTTCTATCCAAAAAGGGATTTTAAAAAAAAGGTTTTAAATGTTTCTCCCATCACAATAGAACTGCCTTAAATAAAAATAGAAGCACTTTGTGGAGTATATACACCTTACACAGTGCAAACTGTATGTTTATGAAAAAAGAGAAAAGAAAAGAAGAATGCTAAAAGTCATGGCAATTAAAAGAACTTATCTGAAGCTCTCGGTAGACATCGATCTGCATTCTCATAACTCCCATGAGTCAACACTGAAATACTAATGTGCAATAACATTAGAATGTCAGTATCATGTTTTAGAAATATTCATTATTAACTTAATAAGAGTGTTAATTAAAAGGCAAAAAGCATAAGCTTTAACTTTATAACATAAGATTAGAAATGCCACTGATTTGATAATACTTGGTAAGTAAACTACTTAGCTGATAGCCTTCATACAGTCTTTAATGCCAGATCTACTAAAGTTGCTAGTGGAACTGCAATGCTATAAATTAAGTAATTTCGGTATAATTATTAACAATAGTAAAAAAATATCGATTCACAATAGCACAAAGTTACAAAATACAAGGCTTCTATATTTGACAAAATAGTGCTATTGGGTAATTGAATTAAAATTAATATTTACCTATAGCTGTGAAGAAATATTAAAATTCCAAATTTTCTAAAACAAAATGCAAAGGTTTGGTTTATGTTTACTGGAGTTCACTGTAATTGAACTGATAATTAGTGCAATTGGCTCTTTATTCAAAATAATTTAGTTTTCAATAATATTCAGAAATATTATATTGAACATGTAAGATAATTATGAACATCTAATATTACTAACCTATTTTATTCAAAGTAATACTTACTATGAACAAACCTATACTTATGTAAAAAGGAAATAACAATTACCTTGTGAAAATAATTTTTTTATTTGAAACACTATCATTTATTTACAGAGTTGCTCACAATGCAATTATTTTGGGTATTCAATGTGCCACCACCAGTCCCATCACCAGTGTAATATTCCCTCCACCAGTGTCCTAAGTTTCCCAACCTCCGCCCAAACCTGCACCTAGGCGGGTACAAATAATTTACTTAATATTGCTTGTTACAACTAAATGGTAATGTAATTATCAAATAAAGACTTCACTAGAAGTAAATTTTGAAAATCATCAGATCTCACAATAGGGTCATATGTCACATTACTAGTCGTTTATTGCTAGATGAGCATTATAGTTTTGGTTTTGTTTGTTAATTTATGTGCCTTCTTTATAATAATTTCACATCTAATTCTGTGTATTCCTACCAGAATATAGTGATAAAACTATGGAAGTGTTGCACAGCACCATACTTGCTTGCCTGGTCCAGGACTTCAAGAATCTGTGGAGCTAGGCCAATGATTCCTATGAAAGCATCTCTGGATCATGTATCATAATATTTTTGTTATTCTGATTGTCTACATAAAGGCCATAATCATATCCTAGCTTGTTTTTGTTGCTGTTATTAATTTTGATATTAATTTTGGGCCCACTGGCAATGCTCAGGTTGACTTCTGGCTCTGCCATCAGGAATCACTCTTGGCAGTGTTTGGTAAAACTTGGGATGATGGATGTTGAACCTTGATAGACCAAGTGGAAGACAAATGCCTTACCTACTACACTATCTCTCCAGTCCCCTCTAGCTTACTTCTTAATATGACAAATAGGTTAGGATCAGATATCATTCAAATGATTTAACAGATTCTAAAAACAACTTAAATTAAATGTTTGAAGAGGATTAAAAACAATGCATTCTCCTCCACCTTGTCTACCAACTTAAATTTTTCAAGATGAAAAAAGAGTATGTTTATGGATCATGGGCTTTAATCACAAAATTTCACTAAACTTCTAACCTTTTCTATAAGCATGGTTTCATATTGCTATAATCTTGGTCTTTTTGTGTTTAACAGAAGAAATTCTTTGAGTTATCAAGGCTATAACTGCCCACTGGCATATAAGGACAACTCTTATTATAGAGCTTGGCACATATTAAATTAAGAAATAGAGGTGTAATACTGACCCAAACCCATAAAAGTTTTCATGGAAAGTATATAGGCATATTCCAGGCTATTTTTGTGGGCTTTCATGGGAAATTCTTTTTAACAAAAGGTGATATAAAAATGATATTCACACAGCAAGAATAGGAACAGTAACTAAAGGTTTGAAAAGCCCACCAGGAGAGAAAATTCAACCCTCTTATAATAAATCAACTTTTATATATTTCTACAGGTACATTATACCCAAAAGAAGAGAATATGAATCCATTTTTCCATTCAGATTCTCTTTAATCCTAAAGATGAAAACTACCCTACTGTTTCCAAATGCTTTTTTCATTCTAAAGGTAAAAATAGCTACCAAACAGATAGGATTTCACTGTGGATCCCCTACTAAATAGACACTTTCAAAAATATAGACATACATTTATAGTCACTAGTTGCTAGTGTTATTTTAAATAAAAAGTTTGTTCATAATTTGATTCTACCAACAGTAGAATCTCAAATATCAAAAATAACCACCAAAGAAAACCACAGTTAAGTCAATTTTATCTGCAAAAACACCAGCAAATTGGACTTGCTTGGCAAACTATTAACCTACTTAATTTCATATTTTTACTTCTTAAAAGCATGCTACAGGTTATTCATACTCTTAGTAAAATTCAACAAAGAATGAGGCTTTTGACAGACTAATCAGATTGACTTATAATAATCTTTCTATATCGAGTATAAGAAAATTATGACAGAAGATTTTAAAACAAAGTTCTAATATTATATACTACAGTCTTGCATTAATTACTCTAAACAAGAACTTTAAGAGGATAGAAATCAAATTGGTTGACTATCCAATATCCCATAACTATCAAAGTATTATTTTGTAGTGCAAATTTTTCTTGGACATATTTGGTTATTACATATTTGTTAAAAACTTAACAAAGTGTATTCTCTTAATGGTCTTGTTTTCTTTATTATTTTCTAAAGAATGAGTCATGCTGGCACTTTAGCAAGAATTATTTTGACAGAGTCCTCAGAGAAATCTTACAAAATATATCTTTACTTTAGGTACTGAATATACTTGTGATACTCATTCTTTGAAATTTCAATTTCTTCTTTAACCTAGTCTAATATAAGCGTTTTATATTTACTTTCTCACATTCACTCATTCACTCACAAGAACACTAGTTATTAAGTGTTGCAAGTCAGCCCCTGAAGAGGTTGACTGATGGAGGATGGAAGATGAGGCCTTTCTCCTCCAGCTCAGACCACACATCTGTTACCCTGTTCAGTCAGAGGTTCTGAGGTGAATGCGGTGGAAAGAAAGCCTACAGGCAGTCAGGCTTCCGAAGAAAATAGCTCTTTATTCCATGAAGAGGCCGAAGCCAAAAAAGCCTCTCGACTTCCACAGATCCTTGTTTTTATGCCCCAGAATCAGGTACCACCCAATGGTGGGATCAGGTACCACCCAATGGTGGGAGCAGAATCAGGTACCACCCTAGGGTGGGAGCAGAATGCCAGGTCACATCCTAGGGTAGGGCACAATCACCATCAGGGTAGGGTCAGTAACATAATAATCCCATTAAAATGTTTACATACACAACAATTAAGTTATGAAGTTTCATCTTAAAATTTTATTTTAAATTTGAATTATTGTAATGAAATTTATATGTTGATAACCCAAAACTAGAATTCTCTGTAACATATAAAAATACCTCATGACAATCTAACTTTTTTGTACTAATTAAAAAATTGTACCTTTTAATTCTTCTCCTAGTCAACTACTGATATACTTACATTTTATTTATTTGCTTAAAATATATTTTAAGAATAAAATAACTATGTCACTATTTTTGATTAACCTCATATCATAATTATTAATAGGCAGGTATAGTTTTAGTTTCATACCTTATCAGCTAACTCCAGCTGTATTATTAAATTGAAATAAAATGTGATTATTAATTACAGAATTGTTTCATTCATATGCATGAATTTTTTACTATATATCATTATGATCAGATTATAGTTTGTAAGGGTTTGAAACAAATTTTAAATGTATGCACTCTAAAATTTAGAATAGGAATGCTATGAACTGTCTTCTACGTTTAAAGTCAAACCTTTTTCAATAGCCATTATTAGGAACTCAACTTTTGTTATTCCAGAACAAGAAATTTGGATGATAGAAATATAAGACAAAACCTCCAATTAAGAAATACTTTTTACGTGGACATGTTGAACGATTTCAGTCCCAGCCTATGAACATTAGGTATCTTTCTCTCCTGGTGTGTCAGTAAAGCCACACATACTCTTTCTTGCTACAAATCTGTAAATCTCAAAAGGAGTAAAAGAACATGAATAGAAAATCTCTTTATAGAATAAAAAAAGCATGGGGTGTTATTAAGGAGAACTCTAAGCCCTATTCTACTCATAGTAATTACAGGATCAGATCAGGTTAATGTGGGGACCTAGGTCAATAAAATACTGTAGGTTCACTGCTTTAATCTCTTTCAATCCTATAGTCTGCAGTGCTGCCTGCTCTGCTTGATTCGCCAAATCACTATAGGTAACATGGATGTCATGGGAATATTTGGCAGAGGGGAAATTTATATATTCAATCAGTCTCAAGTTTCAGGAGATGGAAAAAACTAATTTCTCAGAATAATTTGACAAGTTTTCTCTCTCAACTCAAATAATAAAGGCCAAATTTCATTTCTGGGTAATGCCATTTTTAGTCCTCTTTTCACAATAAAATCTATTTCCTTATTAAATTTTTCACCCACCTATCATTCACAGAAGATATTACACAATCTTTGATAAACATAAAAATGGGAACTAAAATAGATTAGAAAGTGGCCTTATGCACCTTGAGATAATCCCTTTCGTTTTGCAACTATCTTCTCTAAAATTCCTGTGGTGGAGAACGAATAATTCAAAATTTTAAACTTGATATCTCATGCCTAAAGATATTTTTTTATAATGTACTTTTCATTGAAAAGTGTTTTTCAGGTTTTCTTTCTCCACTAATCTTATTTAATATTCTGCCAGAATTGAAAGTTTCTCATTATATAGTTTAAGTTATGGTTGTGAGGGTTCTAATGAATGTTGTTTTTATTTTATTTCTAATAAACAAAAGGGTTGCCTGTGATTAATGGCCATAACATATAATTCTCAGAAATATTAAAGTTATGTTAATATGTAGTTTTTTAAAATAGAATCTCAATTGTAGACAATGATCCACATACTGTGTGTGAGATTGAAAGTTGTAAAAGTGTAATTATTAACATTTAATGCCTTTAATTGAAAACATTCAACCGAGGTCAATATTTAGTTTTTAATTTTTCTTCTCCAAAGTTTTGATAAAGCTCTTGCCATGTTTGCTTTTTATATTAACAGTCACTACAAAAGAACATATATTCAATGTCAATATCTGCTAGGCCCTTTAAGGAACCAACATGAAGAACACTGAAGAGGATAGATAGTAGAAATGTATGTGATTATTTCACACAACTACCTTTGCTTCTGGATACCTTATTTTTCTGTTTTACATTCCTTTGAACTAGTATTAATAAACAGAGAAAAAAAGATAATGAATATGAAATTGTGAAAATATCTCCAGAGTCACAATAGAATAGTCTACTTTGAAATTGGGTCATAATATATTTTCACATTTCAATCAATTGAATTTTAATATTTTGTGAGAAAATGTTTATAATATATTAAGAGACTATGATGTTACTATTAAAATAAATTTGCCTTTTCCATTGTCCCAATTTTTATTATTTGTATGCATACAACTTGAAGGTAGACAATGTCCTGTTTTTTCATTTAAAGTTATCAAGGATGAAGTAATTTTAAACGAAAGTATTACTCATCACAAATTTTTCATTCCAAAATTTAACAGGTGACTGTTAATTTTGAATATTTATAATTCAATATGAATGATAAAATGTTAATGTTATTTAATTTTTAATTGGATCAGTGATTTAAACAACTATTGATAAGAATTTCAAAAAAATAATGTTCCCAACACCAACCTCCCCACCACCAGTTTTCTACCAATGACTTCTGACTTCTTTAACCCAATATTCCCATTAAAAAAAAAAAACAGGAAGAAAATGAATAAACACTTTTCAAAAGAAAACAGATGAATGGCCAGTCTGCATATAAAAATGTATCCATTAACACTCATTATTAGGGAAATCCAAATTACGATGACAATGAGATATAACATCACTCCAGCAAGAATGGTATATATCAAAAAGGCATATACCAAAAATGACATATATCAAAAAATAAACATGTGTTGATTGGGATGTGGGAAAATAAATAATAATAAGCACCAAAAATACATAGAAATCATTAACTTAAAATTAAAGTTAAATTTAAGAAAACTAGATGTGATTATAATATAAAACAAAAATTCATTTTAAAGAGAAAGTTATCTCAAGAAAGTTTAAAAAATTGTTCATAAAAAAACCAAATCTACCAAACATGTTACAACTTGAATGATGTGAACTGTGGTAAGAGCCAGCATGCAATATGGCAAAAACGAATCAATCAGTTCAGCTTAGTTCAGCCTCTGCAACTGGCCATCTGGCTCAAAATCAACCGAATGTATCCCTGCATATTCATCTTCATTTTCACAAATACTCAAGAGAATGTCATTCTAGGGCAAAATAAAATTAAATCACCATAATTTTTAAGACATCTTTCCTTTTATACTCTCTTGAGAATACTGTGTTTATATGAGAATACTTATTACTATAGGGTTGTTGCATAATTTTTATTTGAATGTATTCTCTCTTTTCTAAGAATGAAAGGAAAACATTTCATTGTGAAAGTTTGAAGGTTTAAAAGAATATTCTTTCATAAAAGACACACTTCTACAAATAAGTTAGTATTTTACTCAAATAAACAAATATATGATAAAAGTAACATTTATAGAACATAAAAATGCTAATTGCACTAATTTTGAACAAAGTTAACCTAATATTACTGTTCCAACAAGATCAAACAATATAGCATTAATTCACATTTCAATTAATTGAACATTAAATCAGAAATAAAAATTGCAACTGATTAAATAGTTCTTCCATTAAAAATCATTTTGTTACATAAAGTAGTCAAAAACTATAAGATCTTGAGAAAATAAATCTGGATGTTACTGCATTGCTTGGTAGAGTTTTGAAACTTCATCAAATATTTTCTTTAAGGCAAAAATAAAACTTTAGTTTTATTTGGTCTCTTTGGGTTGTTTTAAATTAGAATAAGAGTGTAGTATTCTTCTCGATTTAGTAGTTCAATTGAATAAGACTGAGTAAAGTTATTGCTGATTTTATGCAACTATTTTGCCTTGAATTGAACAATTACATAGTAAATCTTGAATGTCCAAGAAATCAGAATGAATGATAAGATGTCGAAACAAATTTAATGCATGGGATTTAAGCAACTTTGTCTATAAAATTATGGATGGGTAATAAGGTATATATTTAAAACATAAATATCTAACTAAGGCAAGGGTACTCAACTATGGCCCACAGTCACATCCGACCCACTGAGGACATTTATCTGGCCCACTGGGTATTTTAGCTATTGCTGTCTGTCTTGCTTAAAAGCCAACTTGTCTCAGACCCACAGTACACATGTGTGGATGTGCTCTACACTCTTCAATTCCCCTCCTCTTTATCTCTTGACTCCACTCAGTCTCTGGCAGGTGTCCTCAAACTATAGCCCACCAAAAGCAGGTCTATAGTTCCCATTGAAAAAGTGGCAACGGTGCTCGCTTCGGCAGCACATATACTAAAATTGGAACGATACAGAGAAGATTAGCATGGCCCCTGCGCAAGGACGACACGCAAATTCGTGAAGCGTTCCATATTTTTTAATATGGAATAATTGGAAATTCTGAAACCTTAAAAAAAAAGAAAAAAGAAAAAGTGGCAATGGTTATGATGAAACTTTATTTATTCTTCTTACTGTAAAGTAAGATACATGCAGTGTGTATAGAAATTTGTTCATAGTTTATTTAAAACTATGTCTGGTCCTCCAACAATTTGAGGGAGAGTGGGCTGTCAACCTGTTTAAAAAATTTAAAATCCCTAAACTAAAGAATTGTGATAGTTCAGTTCCAGACATTGTGAAATTTTGTACATTAAAATATTTTGTCAGAAATTTTCCATTTGAAAAATATGGAAAATAACCCAAATTTATTCTTCTGGATACACTGGGTTTTAAAAATCACATACAAATGTAATTTTGAAATATTAGTTTCTTCTATATTTGAGAAAAGAAGCCTATTAAAAATAATTTCCAAGCCCATATATTTTTGTGAAACTAATCCTTGAGAAGTATATACTGATATCAGTTATGATGTCTTTCATTTTATCCATGGTGGGGATGTGCGGAGAAAGGAATTGCTGGTGGGAATGCCATCTAGTTCAGCCCTTATGAAAAACAGTATGGAAATTCCTCTAAAAACTGGAAATTGAGCTCCCATTTGATTTAGCCAGAAACTCAAAAACACAATACAAAAATCCCTTCCTCACACCTATATTCATAACCAGACTCTGGAAACAACCAAAATGCCCTTCAACAGAAGAATAGTTAAAGAAACAATGGTACATATACACAATGGAATATTATGCAGCCGTCAGGAGAGATGAAGTCAAGGAATTTTCCTATACGTGATGTAAATGGAATCTATT
Source organism: Suncus etruscus (assembly GCF_024139225.1). Classification (NCBI taxonomy): domain Eukaryota; kingdom Metazoa; phylum Chordata; class Mammalia; order Eulipotyphla; family Soricidae; genus Suncus; species Suncus etruscus. The sequence continues at coordinate 31,778,916 of NC_064857.1, read as the reverse complement.
ATGCTGAGTGAAATAAGTTAGAGGGAAAGAGAGAGACACAGAATAGTCTTACTCATCTATGGGTTCTAAGAAAAATAAACGACATTGAAATAATTCCCAATGATAGGGCCAGAAAGACAGGCTCAAGTTATGAAGCTCATCAGAAAGAGTGATGAGTTCAGTTAGAGAAATAACTACATTGACAACTATCATGACAATGTCAGTGAGTGAGGAATATAGAAAGCCTGTATCAAATACAAGCGAGGTTTGGGGATGAAAGAGATGGAGACATTGGTGATGGGAAGGTTGCACTGATGATGGAGTTGTTCATTTTATGATTGAAACCCAACTACAATTATGTTTGATATCATGGTGTTTAAATAAAGATATTATTAATAAAAACTGAAATGAAGACACAAATGTGAAAAATAACAAGAACCCCATATAAATAAAAATATTTATTTGTGAAAAGAACAATATATAAGAAGAGGGAAGGCATGGGTCAAAGCAATAGCACAGTGGTACGTGTTTGTCTTGCACATGGCTGACCCAGGTTGATCCATTGTGCCCATATGGTCCCCTGAGCCAGGACCAATTTCTTAGCACATAGCCAGAAGTAAGCCCTGCGTGTCACTGGGTGTGACTGAAAAACCAGAGAAGAAGAAGAAGAAGAAGAAGAAGAAGAAGAAGAAGAAGAAGAAGAAGAAGAAGAAGAAGAAGAAGAAGAAGAAGAAGAAGAAGAAGAAGAAGAAGAAGAAGAAGGAGAAGGAGGAGGAGGAGGAGGAGGAGGAGGAGGAGGAGGAGGAGGAGGAGGAGGAGGAGGAGGAGGAGGAGGAGAAGGAGGAGGAGGAGGAGGAAGAAGAAGAAGAAGAAAAGAAGAAGAAGAGAAAGAAGAAAGAAGAGAAAGAAGAAAGAAGAAGAAAAGAAGAAGAAGAAGAAGAAGAAGAAGAAGAAGAAGAAGAAGAAGAAGAAGAAGAAGAAGAAGAAGAAGAAGAAGAAGAAGAAGAAGAAGAAAGAAGAAGAAGAAGGAAGAAGAAAGAAGAGAATTTTTAAAATCTAAGATATTTGATCATCTGTGTTTCTTTTTTTGTTTGGTTTACTCATTTACTTATGGCCCGGGATTGGACCCAGGATTTCAGTGTTATGTGTTATGTGGTCAAATACTTAACTATAACCCCAGACCCCATAGAATGTTTAAATGAGTATTGAAACAATTTAGTACAGAAGGATGATGAAAATAAAAATGGTCAGTAGTATACAGGCCATCCTCATTGGGCAAAAGAACTTCTTTAAGAAAAGAATGTTTTTTATTTTCTTTTGTTTGGGGCCAAATTCAGTGGTGCTCAATGCTTAGTTCGGGCTCTGCCCTCAAGGATTACTGGTTGTAGGCTTGAAGGATCATCTAAAGTGCAAGGAAAATGTCCTACTCACTATACTACCACTTTGGCCCCAGGAACGATGGTTTCATAATTTCAGGAAATAAGGTAGTGGGGGAAATTGAGTGAATTTCTGCTAAACAACTATTTATTTTTTCATGGAATAGAGCTAATAAACTATGAGCTGGGCAGATATTAAATGGAATTTAGTGGGATCAATTTTGTTTTAAATTAGAAGCTTTAAACAAAATTTGTCAAGAATTTGAGTAATAAATTACCATAAGAATAGAAGAATGCACTCAGTTCGTGGCCCCACCGATGAGCGGTGGCGCTGGAGGTAAGGTGCCTGCCTTACCTGCGCTAGCCTAGGAGACGGACCGCGGTTCGATCCCCCGGCGTCCCATATGGTCCCCCAAGCCAGGAGCGACTTCTGAGCGCATAGCCAGGAGTAACCCCTGAGCGTTACCGGGTGTGGCCCAAAAACCAAAAAAAAAAAAAAAAAAAAAAGAATAGAAGAATGCTAAAAGAGAAAAAATGGTGCCTGCCATAATGATAGGTAGTAGGGTGGGAAGGATATCAGTGGGGAACACTAGTAAAGGGATTAGTCTTCGTGTATGCCTGAAACTCATCATGGATAACCTTTTAATTCATGTGACTCAATTTTCTAAATAAAAAGAAATATTCAATAGAAGTATTTCTAGCATAGAGCTGAGGACCATACATTTATTATTAACTATCTATTTTAATCAATTCATGCAATTAAGCAGATACTCAACTTAAATAATTGGGAGGAGGCAGGAGCAGTGGTGCTGAGCTGAATTTCCATGTATCCAATCCACTCCCAAAAAACTGATTTAAAAGCTCATTTAAAATTTCTGACTTGGGCAAGCATACAAGGGATAAAAAATAACCTGGTGTTTTAGTTCTAAATAGCATAACATTTTATCTTGAAAATACTTCAAGGAAAATGGAAGGGACTGTTGCAAACTTTCTAGAATGGAACACTTTCCATTCATTTGGAAATAACCTCAAGATTACAAATGAATTTACTTTTTAAAGGAAAAATTACCTTCTGGAAAAAATTTTCCAAATAAGTGGCATCTTTATGACTCTATAATTTAGTTCTTTGTTTAGAATGCTAGAACAAGTGTATTCAGTGATTTAAAGGGAAGTGTGCCTAGAACACACTTGGCCCTAGAGTATACAGAAATGAAGTAAACAAATGGGGGAGAGAAGAAACAGATGGAAAACAATGGGAAGCAGGAGTCAAGAAGATTTAGGTACATCAGAAGTATAAGGGGACTGGAATGTTAAATTCAGACTACAGAGTTAACAACACCAAAAATTAGTGATTTGAATTTCAACTACCAAATTTAAAAAAACTACTTGTCAAATAATATGAGCAGCTTAGTTCTTTCAAGTGAGATCGAACTACAGGATTGAAAACTGGTTTTTTCTTGCACCGAATTTGCCTGGATTTGGGCCAAATTCCCAGCATCAAAATCACCACCTAAAAGCCTTGCAACCATACCTACCGCCACCATCTTCCTGGCAGAAAAACAGCTCCAGCTCCTCACCAAACTCCACACATAAATAATGGTTTTAATTCTTTCCAAACAGCCTGTGACATTTCTCTGGAAGGGGTGGAAGGAGAATTCTTTTTCTACAAGATCTACAGCAACCAAATGCTACCTACTTCATCCTAAAAAAGAAATGACCCAACTCTGTGACTTTATCAAACTTCCAAGCCACCAAATTTGTTTTAGATCCACAAACCCTGTAATGTATGGCCCCATATAGCTGCACAAAACCTCAATCTTTATACCATCAGCCCAGTAATATCACAGGATATCTGAAGGGAAAGTTACACTGTAGTAAACCCACAATGTCCCTAAACAATAACATAGAAAGCTCAATTAGCAACAATCACAGACCAGTAAGTCCTTAAGACTGATTTTAGTAAAACTATGGAAACATAAAAATCATTCCACATTTACCTGTGTTGATCTGTTTTGATGATTCCAGTTGCCTTTGTATCATAAAAAGTAATATGAAGTAATTTTTGTCTGCAAGGAGGCAAACTATGGTAGCATGTAGAAAATTGAGGATAATGGAAAAGGGAGATTATACTGGTGGTAGGACTGGTGTTTGAATAATTAACTATTAATATATAAAACAAATATTTATGAGCAATTTGGTAAATTATGGTATTATGAGAAATTTGGTAAATCATGGTAGTATGAGCTATTTGGTAAATAATGGTGTTATAATAAAAATTAGAAAAACATTGAGAAGAGAAAAAATCATTGGCAAAGAGTGGGAGGGGATCCTGGGAACATTGGTGGGGGAAAGTTGACATGTAAAGTGGTATTGGTAAAGAACAGTGGGTGTCTCAAATTCAACTATAACTGTAGATTACATTGCTTTAATATTTTTTATTTTGAAAAGATCCAGTTATTAATTTTCTTTTTGCACATAAAACCAGTAATTAAATGTACTTTCTAAAAGAAGTCATAAAATTTGCTTATACATTGATGGACATGGAGAGTATTATGTTGAGTGAAATGAGTCAGAGGGAGAGAGATAGATATAGAATAATCTGTCTCACTTATGGGATAAAAGAAAATAAAAGATAACATGGTGATAATATTTAGAGACAATAGAGATTATGGTAGAAAGACCAGTCCATGGTAGGAAGCTTGACACAAAGAGGTAGGGTAGATAAGGGATCACTTTTACAATGTAGCTGGAACAAATCACTCTGGAAAAGAACTGGATGCTAAAAAGAGATAGAGTGATATGTATGTATGTATGGTAACTTTATTAACAATAGTGAAAACCATAGTGTCTAAAAAATAACAAAAGGACAGAGAGAGAGAGAGAGAGAGAGAGAGAGAGAGAGAAAGGGAGGGACGGAGAGGCAGTGGGAGAGAGAGAGAGAGAAGTAAAATGTCTGCCCCAGAGGTCAACAGGGGAGAAATTGGAAGGGAAATAGGATATTGACAGTGGAAAATGTGCACTGGTAAAGGGTAGTGTATATTGTATAACTAAAACTCAATCATGAACAATTTTGCAATCACAATATTTAAATAAAGTAATAAGAAATGTACTTTCTAACTCTTAAGTGACCCATCTCTAAATATAAAATTTATATTTAATATGTGAACAAAACTGCATTTTAAAAACATTTATTATACTTATCACTAAATGCCATTTAATATTGAAGATTTCAGAATAACTATAATTGCTGAATTTTGTTTCCAATTTTATTATTTCTTATTTAAGCAAATATGCTGCCATATTTCTGAGATACAAATATGAAAAATGCAGTCTTTCATAGAGTGAGCAGAATGGAAAAAAATTCATAACTGTAATAAGTACAATAATGCTAAGAATGAGGTATACATAGTGCAAAAGAGGAGAGCCTGAGCCTACCTCATCAATGGAATCACGTAGATTCATTGAAATTCTAAATGCATTCACTATATAGTTAAACTTACTTATTTTCTGCAATTCACACAGATATGGACAAATTACAAGGATGAGATGGGATAATATTCTGAAATTCTTACAACAGCAAATACCAGAAAATGTAGATTCCTAATTCTAATACCATAGTACTCCAGTATTCTGTTTAAGTCTATGATGCCATAAATAAATCACCTGAGTTTGACCTGAAAATAGTTTTGTAAAACTTAACCTCATTTACAAAAATCAAGATAATTTTTTTCTGTTACAATATTGTATGATTATATTCAGCCATCTGGCACATTGAGTTACAGTCAATCATAACATTTGTGGGAATGTCCAATCCATAGCAAATCTACCCATGCAGAACACTAGATACTAGGATTACAAGGTACTATACAAATGAACAATGTTAATAGTAGAACTGAGAAAAATTAAATGGTATATTTTAATTCTCTATTTCAAATTTCAATTATCTATATATCATAGAAAGTACTAAGTTAGAAAATGTGTGGCCATTGATGCTCAATGATTTTAAACTCATCTAAATCAGTTTACATTTTAAGCATAAGAGAGATGTAAAATGAGCTGGCAAAGTAAATATTATATTAGAAAATATTGGTTATACGTATCACATTATTCAGATAGTTGAATGTACCTTAAGTTAGATAAATCAAATTCTCTCAAGTTTCTAAGCACTCGTAGAAAATTATATAGTACATTAAGTCTCTCATATGATTTAGTGAGTTATTTAGTCCTGTGTATTAATGAAAGCATATCATAAAACTAACTTCATACTGAATACTTGTATCCTCTCACACTTTAGTAGATGCTACTATTTTGACAGTAAATTGTGATTTTTTAGAACCCAATTCTTAAAAATTTTAGTCTATTTCTATAATTCAACTTGCAATGTTCTGTGAAAATATGCTCTGTATAACTGTCTGCAAAAATTTGTAATCTTCATGTATGTAATCAAGGTGTTCAAATAAAAAAAATTTGTAATCTTCAACCTAAGTCCTCATTCCTTTTTGGAAATGACCGCACATACTAAATCAGTGTTCTTAACTAGTCTTCATTGTATGTACTATAATTAGTATACAATAAATTAGACATATTTAGAATGTACAGTTTCATAACTTTTAACATAGACACCTTAAAAATCAACATGAGCAAAATAATGTTTATATCCAGAAATCCCATAGGTTTCCTGAGCTTCTTTTTAATCTTTCTCTCCTATTCACTTCATTCCCAGGCTAGTTTCATGTGATTGTAGATTATATTTTCAAATGGCACTCATATTCTAGACATAATTTTATGTTTGATGTCTTATATTCTGCATAAGTATAAATTTTAATTATGCTATTCTCTGTGTCTGGAAATCATTTCTTTTTGCTGAAGACAGCATAAAATTTTTGTAAATAATTGACAATTCATTTTTTGTAAATAAACACAATTCATCTGTTACCTACTGATGGGTATTTAGACTTTTATATTTTTCACTACTATAAATATAGCTGCAATACATATTCATGTACAATTCTTTGTATAGACATATGCTTTCATTATCTTGCATAACTACCTAAGAATGGAATGTCTAGATCATATGGTGTATGTATATTTATATATTTAAGAAACTGTCAAACTGCCTTCCAAAGTTGTATCACTTTAGATGGTTACCAACTTCTTTTATTTTATTTCTTATTTTTTGTTTTTTTGAACCACACCCATTTGATGCTCAGGGGTTACTCCTGGCTAAATGCTCAGAAATTGCCCCTGGCTTGGGGGAACCATATGGGGCGCAGGGGGATCGAACCGAGGTTCTTGCTTGGCTAGCACTTGCAAGGCAGACACCTTACCTGTAGCACTTTCTCGCTGGCCCCAACCAACTTCTTTTTGACTAGTCTTAGAATACTTAGATATTTTTTATTCTTTTATTTTTATTTTTAGGTATATGATCACCTATTTGGTAATACATGATTATTCCTTTTATTTTTAACCTTTCTTGTGCCTACATAGTGAAAGATTTCCTGTAGACTACATGCATTTGGATATTCTCCTATCCATCTAATAATCTCTGTCTTTTGGTTCTGTTTCTTAAACAATATACATTTAATATGATTACTAATATTTTGTATTAAAGTATAACAAATTCTATAGGTTTCTGATCACATTTGTCCTTTATTTGCTTTTTATCTTTTTTTGCATTATTTTGGATTAAATTGAAATTTTCTATTCTTTTACTTCATTCCCTTTGTGAACTTACTAAATATTATTCAATGAGTATATATGCATATGAGGGATCCCATTGTCATTGATGGACAATGGCAGAAACTTTGGTGGTGGGTGTGGTGTTGGAAAGATGTTGGAAAGATGACAGCAATAAGCTGTCATTAGTGGTATCATAAATAATCATACTTCAAGAAAATGAAATAGTAAAAAATAAAAAATAACATTTAGAAATACTTAGAGGACTAAAATTACCATTTCCATACAAAACTTTCATTTTAAACATCGAATATAAATCATCATGCATGTAAAAAAAAAAGAAAATAGTATATCCAATAAAGGGAATGCCCAATCATTACAAACATAGAATTTCATATGTGTATTTATGTTCTTAGAGTTATTTGGCTAGAGTTTCAAATAATTAATTTCTGAAACTGTTATAAAACTTGTGCTACAATTTTATTCTTTTGCTTTCATTAACCATTTTCCGTTCACAAATTTTGAGAAATAAGGTTTAAATTGAGTCTCCTATTAACCTTTTATTTTTTCTTTTTTATTGAGAATGATGTGAATTACAAGTCATTCACAGTTATATTTAAGGTACATAGTGAGAGTAAATTAGGGCAATTCCCACTACCAGTGTTGACCTCCCTCCATCACTCTTCTCAGCATGCATCCCATACCTTAGCACCTTGACTGCTAGTGTTAACAGGTCCCTTTTGTATATAGCTTGTTATGGTTTGGGTCTCTTGAATCTATTGTCATTAACTTTGGTTTGCATAGTTAGGTCAGATCATTTTTTATTTCCACTCAATGCTCATGAGACTACTATGTCCCAAGTACCATCCACTTTTTTTTCTCAATTGGTAGGAAGACAGAAATATGAGACAGAACAAGATGATTTATGTTCTATGGTTCTGATTTAAAAAAAAAAAAGCAGGCAGGATTTCCTCTCTAGAAGCTATAAATATGGATTAAAAAAAAAGAAATAGGGGGGGGCTGGTATGGTGAGTTTTTTTGTTTGTTTTCTTGTTTTTAACATAGGCACATTAAATATTGGGGAAATTAGAATGGAAATTTTCTTAGCCTAAGAGATACAGGATGTTTCCACCATTGAAGCATACTGTCATGAGCCCGACACTACAGGCTTTACAATTGTTCATTGTTGAACCTCAAAGTTTTTCTTTTTTCTTTTTTTTAAAATTTGTATTGTGGTAAAAGTGAATTACAAATCTTTCACAGTAATATTTAAGGCACATAGTGATTATGAATGAGGGGCATTCCCACCACCAGTGTTGTCCTCCCTTCATCCCTGTTCCCAGCATACATCCCACATCTCCCTCCTTTACCCCCCGTAATGCTAGTGGAACTAGTGGAACTGTTCCCCACTTGTACAGCTTGTTGTAGGTTGGGTATCGATTCTGTAGTCATTAACTTTGGATTTGGTATTCAAGTCTGATCATTTTTTATTTCCACCAAATGAACATATGACTGTCTGGTCTAGGTACCATGGGGAAAGGGGAGAAAGGCAAACAAAAAAGAGAAAAACTAGGAGGAGGTAGTCTAGGTGTTATAAATATTCATTTAGAAGAAGGAAGGGAAAAAAGAAGAAAAAGGTAACAAAACAAAACAAGAACAAACAACAAAAAACAAACACAAAAACAAAACAGACCAGCAACTTCTTAGAAAAGGGTTGTGTTTCTTTTTTTTTTTTTTTTTGCGAAGCCACAGTAAATATTGAGGAAATTAGAATGGGAATTCTCTTGGCCTAAGAGATACAGGGTTTCTTCACCCTTGAAGCGTACTGCCATGGGAACAACTACAGGTTCCATACTCACTCATTTACAACACCCCAAGGTCTTTTTTCTTGCCGGGAAACTTTCCACTCAGATGTGGGTGATGACATCCTGCCTCTGTAGCTGGAGCTCTTGTTATTTGCATAGGTCATAGGGTGAAGGCTAGGAGACAGTTTTTCTTTATGGTTCTAGGAGAACCCCAAAGTCTTTTTTTATGGTACCAGGAAATGTTCTGTTCAGTTGTGGTTGTCAAAGTCAGGCCTCTGTAATTGGAGATCCTAGGACAAAACCTAGGATAAAGTCTTTTTTATTCCACAAGTTTAGTCACGGTTTTTGTAGTTAGTCTTCCGTAATTAGTGATCTTGGTTTTTGCACATATCAATGAATGGAGTGTCTTCTGATATCATCTCACCATTAGGTGATGAGGTAGGGCAACCTGCCCTTTGATCAAGTTGTTGCTGTTTCCTGTAGACCAGATGCTGTATGAACCTACCCTGGTCAAGTTGGTACAAGAGAAGTAGTAGGGACTCCCCTGGGGGAGTTTACTTCCTGGTGTAGCTTTAGGAAACTGTGCCAGTTCTAAGGTTAGGATCTGGGGTTTGGGGTTGTATGGTCAATGTTCAATCACATGAAGGTTAAGTTGAGTCCTATGACATATGTTTAGAATTGAAGGTACCCCTGTATTATAAAATTTATGGGTTCTTTTCCTTAGTAGTTAGGAACTTGTTTGTATACATAAGATTTCCCCATTTTAGTGTGCCTATGCAAAAAGGAATCATGCCGTATTATCAACCATTTCTGCTGCTCCTTGCTTCTGTGTATAAATCCCAAGTTGAAGGTACATCCACAATTTTGTTGTGAAATTTTATTGATTTTTGATTCTGGTTTTGTATGCTCTATAAAAGCATTTACTTCACTTTGATTATGTGATCTAATTTTAGTGGTAGAGTTATCTTTATACACATACCACTTTCCACCCCTGTAAACTCACTTCTATTGAACAACTCTCCAGTTTCATTGCCTTTGATTATTTGTTATCTCTTAACTATGTTTCATTACATACCACACATGAGAGATTATTCTATAGCTGGCCCTCATTTTCCAATCAACCTCACTCACGATTGATACACTTTAGTTCCATCTCCAGATATGTTATTTCAGTTTATAAATAGCTTTGAACTCTTTTCTGAATTATGGATATGTCTCTTCTAAACAATCTGATACTTTAATACTTGATTTTGTAGACAAGAAAGCAGGGGGTTGGAGAAATAGCACAGTGGTAGGGCATCAACCCAGGAGATGGTTGTTTGATTTGGGGCATCCAATATGGTCCTCCAAGCTTGCTAGGGGTGATTTCTGAACATGAGCTAGGAGTAACCCCTGAGAGCCACCGGGTGTAACCAAAAACCAAAAAAAGGAAAGGAAGAAACCAGAATATAGATTATGTGCTCCCTATAAATTTCCAAGAAAAAGGTTAAGGCTGAGGCCTTGTACACAGTCAAATCTGTTCAGTCTCTAAACCAAGTAGCCCTACAAGGAGTGCCAGGAGTGATTTCTCAGCACAGAGGAAGCTCTGAAAAACATAAAGTGTGACCCAACCTACACACACACACACACACACACAAACTCAGACATGCACACATAAAAATATTTCCATGATATTAATCTACCATGTTTATATGATCCTTAGAATATACTTTCCCTTTATCGGTAATATACTTCCAGAGAGCATATCTAATCCAGCTCTTATTTCTCCTTAATCATCATGGAAAAGCAGAGAAATTACAACAGTTTGACAATGAATGAAAATAGAGGGATGTCATTGATCATATTGACCCAAATTTATTCCATTAATAATAAAGCCTAGAATATTATTCCATACTTTGTAAACAAGTAAGCATATTGTAAACATTTACTTTTCCATAATAAAAATTATTACATTAGAAAAATGTCTTGCGGGGCCGGGCGTTGGCGCTAAAGGTAAGGTGCCTGCCTTGCCTGCGCTAGCCTTGGACGGACCGCGGTTCGATCCCCCGGTGTCCCATATGGTCCCCCAAGCCAGGAGCAACTTCTGAGCACATAGCCAGGAGTAACCCCTGAGCGTTACCGGGTGTGGCCCAAAAACCAAAAACCAAAAAAAAAAAATGTCTTGCTGAAACAATATCACTGAATGTTTAGTCAGCTAAAGAGAATAAACTACTCATGCAGAGAATTTATTTTATATTAAGTTTTGAGTTATTTATAAGATCAAATAGTCTTAAAAACATTCATGTTGATCTTATGAAGGATTATCATGTTGCATTTAAAAGACTATATGCAGGTTCTATTTCTGAGTCACTTTACTCATTACTCTATTCTTAGTCTTCAAGTAATACCATTTATTCTTTGTAAGAAATCTAATTCCCTTCAAATTATAATGCAGATAACATTTCACTGCCACTCAGGGAGAATAAAGGGGTTAACTGGAAGTAACATAAAGACAATGATACAAGGTCTTGATCATATTGGTCAATGTGAGGTACAGGAATTCAAAATCATGAGCAGAGTCATATCAAAATTATAGATACTTAAAGTTCTTTGGATTCCTTGTAACTATGTACTTCTTTAACTTTTATAACATTGTCATTCAATCCTAACGTCATGATACTTTTACTGCCCCCTTTTCCACATGTAACTATTCTTTCAAAACTGTTTGCCACTCCTATGAATATACCCTAGGAACACAAAAATACAATACAAAAATCCCTTCCTTACACCTATATTTATTGCAGCACTATTTACCATAGCAAGACTCTGGGAACAACCAAGAGGCCTTCAACAGACGAATGGCTACAAAAACTGTGGTACATATAGACAATGGAATATTATGCAGCTGTCAGAAGAGATGAAGTCCTAAAATTTTCCTATACATGGATGTACATGGAATCTATTATGCTGAGTGAAATAAGTCAGAGAGAGAGAGAAAGATGCAGAATTGTCTCACTCATCTATGGGTTTTAAGAAAAATGAAAGACATTCTTGCAATAATAATTTTCAGAGACAAAAGAGAGGAGGGCTGGAAGTTACAGCTCACCTCATGAAGCTTGCCACAAACAGGGATGAGTTTAGTTAGAGAAATAACTATGTATTGAACTATCCTAATAATGAGAATGTACGAGGGAAATAGAAAGCCTGTCTAGAGTACAAGCGGGGGTTGGGTGGGGAGGAGGGAGATTTGGGTCATTCGTGATGGGAATGTTGCACTGGTGATGGGTGGTGTTCTTTACATGACTGAAACCCAAACACAATCATGTATGTAATCAAGGTGTTTAAATAAAATATATTAAAAAAACTGTTTGCCACATGATTTCCAGGCTCAACTCTTTTTTTTTCTTCCACATATTTCTTAGTATTTATATGCAACATGAGCATTTTCTACAATCTGTGCAAGGTTCTTGTCTACAGCATCCTCACTCATTTTCTAAACCTTCTTTAATCTTTAGTTCCTCAAATTCTCTGTCAATTCCTAGTGGAGTTGGTTGTATTTTCAGGTAAAATCATCCATGTCACATATGTGTGTGAATCCCATATAAGCTGAATATTAACATTCTAACCTAAATAATAAATATCCCTGTTAAGGAAAACTTTTAATATCTACTCATGTTTTGCAGAGGTGCACTTCTTAAATACACATTTCAACTTGAATGTATGAGTCACAATAAAAGTCAATGCAGACATAAAATATTATCAGGTATAGTAAATCAAATCACTTAGAAATGCATGTGATATAGGAAATAAAACTTTACACTCCTTTTTCCTTAGAAAGTAGGGAAAGTTCAATTATGTAGTCTATACCTAGTCTTAGTGAATGAACCAGATTTTTTTTTTTTTTTGGTATTTCGGGCCACATCCGTTTGATGCTCAGGGGTTACTCCTGACTAAGCGCTCAGAAATCGCCCCTGGTTTGGGGGGACCATATGGGAGGCCGGGGGATCGAACCGCGGTCCTTCCTTGGCTAGTGCTTGCAAGGCAGACACCTTACCTCTAGCCGGCCCCATGAACCAGATTTTTAACTTCAGTAAGAATTTACCTTTTATACTTCAACTTGAAGCATAAAGCCCAGTTCTGATGTTGAGCTGTTTGCTGCTAAAGCTTATCTGAATTACATCTTGCTGCTATGATTAATTTTATATGTCAATACAAATAGTCCATTGGGTACTTATATATTTGGGATAGACATTTTTTACAGTGTACTTGTGAGAGGGAGCCTAGATGTTGTTTCTCTTCATCAAAATAGATACTCTCCCAGGCTTACAAGTCTACCAAGACCTAAATCTTGTCTACCTCTTCAACTCTATAATGAATGTAATTTGAAAAACAATAATTACATAAACCCCCAAAGTCAGATAAGCTAGTTTAACAAAATGCCAACCTAAACTTTTAAATGGTCATGTCTTAGGGAACTTTGAGAATTCTGAGTATTTTGATTCTTGAGAATAGAGTATATAATATGACATTTTATTTCTTTCAATCCACCATTTAAAAACCTAATCTAAAGTTTTACTTTTAAAATGTATAAAACTACTATAAATTTATAAAAACTATTCTTCTTACTCATTGCACATTTGGTGTTTATACTCTGTAAGTAATAGAAAATAATAAAAATAAGTTCTAATACAGGAATTGCTATCCATCAATATTAAATAATTCTATTTAAAACAATTATGTACATGAGCACAAATGAAACAATGAAATGTTCAAAATATAGTAGCTTTCTTGTATAAAGTGGTCCTAAATGCTTATGTAGAAAGACCTATAAAATTATAGATAAAGAAGGAATCATAAAAATCACAGAGATAGCACAGAATTTCAAATGATTAAGGTGTTTGCCTTGTACAGGAATCAATATAGTCCTCTGAGCACTGCCAAGAGTTATCTCTAAGCACAGAGAAAAGAGGAAACCCTGAGAATGGCACAATGTGGCCCCAAAACTTTTTAAGTAAAATAAAATAAAAAGGAGAGAAAATGACAGATATGAAAAGAAAATGCCAAAGAAAAAGTCAGACAACACATTAATGTAGTTATTAAGTTAAACCTTAGTAGGGATAATATATATATATATATATATATATATATATATATATATATATATATATATATATATATATATTTAAAAACAGTGATGAAAAGACTTGAGTAATTTAGCAATGGTGAAGATGTAAGAACTTTATACATAAAAAGAATGGCACGAGTCCAACTCCATAGACTCACTCTTTTTTTTTTTGAAAGAGATGTAATCCAAGAAAGATGTAATCCAAGAGATGTAATCCAATGAAAACTCATTGGTACACTGGATATGCAGCTGAAAGCTGGATATCTCAGGAGGAGAGGGTGGGCCAATACTTCTACCATGCCAAAGACACATCTATTGTATCTATTATTACCAATAATAGCTATTTTGTCTATGGCCTTCCTTCATCACTCCTTACTGTTCTCTGCAGAGACAACACTCTGACCAAACTTCGGGTATGCTAGCATTTGGTCTTATGACAGTATGCATCATGGGTGGAAACACCCTGTATCTCTTAAGCCAAGAAAATTTCCTTTCTAATTTCCCAATGTTTACTGTGCCTATGTAAAAAAACAACAAAAAACAACAAAAAACAAACATATGCCTCTTTCTTCTTTCTTTTTCTTTCTTTCTTTCTTCTTTCTTTCTTTCTTTCTTTCTTTCTTTCTTTCTTTCTTTCTTTCTTTCTTTCTTTCTTTCTTTCTTTCTTCTTTCTTTCTTTCTTTCTTTCTTTCTTTCTTTCTTTCTTTCTTTCTTTCTTTCTTTCTTTCCTTCTTTCTTTCTTTCTCTCTTTTTCTTCCTTTCTTGTAATTTTGTATATTTTAGATAGGGAGGGGCTCCTGTCTCTTTCATAGAACCTTATAACTTGAATTTTTTTGTTCTGCCTCATATTTCTATATCTTCCTATAAATTAAGAAAAGTATATAAAAAAAAGTGTATAGGACCCAGGAGCCAAATGGTTTCAGGAGCATCGAGTTAATTAAAAAAAAAAATAAGGTTGAATCTAAATAGCCAACTTGAAGTCAGTGACAATAGAAAAAGAGACCCCCTAGATAAATGTACTTTGCCCTCAATGTTTAAGGAGTTAAATAAGTCTAATGTCTTTAGATTATATGGTGTGCTGCTAAGAAATAATATGTACTACAACTGGGGGTTTGAGGGACAAAGTAATTGTATTGTACATGGGTTCAGTTTTGTTTTTCTTAATGTTCTTTGGCTGAAAGTTCAAGGCTGGGATATCATCGATGGGACTACCGAGAATCCTGTTTATGGGTGATTGGGCTTCCACTGTAACTTTACCCTGTCCTCTTTCTTTGCATCTTTGTTGTCATAATTAAAATAAAAAATAAATAAATAAATAAAATAAATAAAAAAAATTTAAAAAGTCAAAAAAAAAAAAAAAAGAAAAAGAGACCCAAACTATAACAAACAACACAAAATGAATCTGTTACACTAGTAATCCAGGGACTAAGGGTATGAGATGCATGATGAGAACTAGGGCGAAGGGAGGTCAACACAGGTGGTGAGAATAGCCCTAATTCACTGTCACCATATGCCTGAAATACACCTGTGAAATGGTCTCAATAAATTTTAAAAAATAATAGCATGTTTAAAGTGAATATTGCAAATTATAAACGTATCTCTCTCTTTTGGTACTCTTTAGTGAAAAAATTAATATATATCATATATATCAGTGTAGAGGCACAGAATAAAAAACACAATTTTAATATGCTATGGTAAGTGCTAAAATGAAGGAATGTGCCTCTCTATAGAAATACCATCCAAATGACTTAGAACAGTTGAGAAAAGTGGAGCTGAAACACTAGTAAAACAGGGTGTGTGACCCAAAAGCAGCGAACACATTTCAATCCCAGCATTCCATATAGTCCCTGGGTCCTCCAAGAGTAGTTCTTGGACACAGAACCTGGAGTAACCCGCAGTGGGTGTGGCCAAAAATATGAGAAAAGAAAAGAATGACAGAAATGTTAATGGGGTCATAGCA